>NC_081534.1:6085000-6385000 GCF_030273125.1 Centropristis striata
GGGTGTACTTTGTGCTCAAAAAGTAAAGTAAGATGATGTGGAAATATATTTCCTAATTTATCATATTCCATTGTTAATTCAATGTCATGCTTTGAAAGTAAAAAATATTGCATTACCAATGAATATTAAGTTAGAAAGTGAAACATTTGCCTGAGGTAACAGCTTTCAGAGTAAACAATTGCCACTTCTTCTTTCCACATACAAATAATGAGACCAATCACTTTGTTGGGGAATACTTCTGTGTAGATATTTTTCTTCTCCTTCTGTGAGCAACAGAAACAAAATTAAGATCCACCTCTGTTCCAATATCGGAGAGGGTTATCTGGATACCTGTGACGCATAAAACTTTATTTGGAAGGCCCAGCCATTTGGATTACAGGCTAAGATGAAACAGCACTGATAGATTTATGCAAATGACTGATTAAAAGGTAGTTTCCACTTGCAATAACAAATCATAAGAAAATTGCCCAAGGCACTGAACCATTTTCTGCTTAGTCATACGTGCCCACCGGCCAGTGACATGATTTCTGATACACTCAAACACTTTGGAACCTGACTGCTTCATTCCACACATTCCTGCGCTTCTGTACTAACACCCTGTCTGTGTTTTTGATCTGTTGAGACAAACACCTCTCATCGCTGATCAAAGACAAGCCGTGACGCGTGAGGGTGTGTGCTGCATGTGTGGGAATCTGTGTGTGTGTGTGTGTGTGTGTGTCGAGGTTGGTGATTCACCGTTGATTGTCATGAGCTGCCTGTGCTGCACTACATGTTGGCAGGGCCATCCTTGCACAGTGTCTGTGTTAAAGTGTGAGTGTGTGTGTGTGTCTGTGAGTGTTAGCGAGGCTGTGAGAAGGCATCTCTTTCACAGAGGAGACAGGTGGCCGTGATTTACGGCCTCTTACAGGAATCGCCCCCGTCTGTCGCTGCTATGAGAGCCAATTAAAGGTCAGTACAGGCTCGCATGCACACAGTTATTACAGAAAGACACAATAGCATGACACAGTCACATAAAGAGTGCGAAACTGGAGAAAAAAAGCTGCAAAAGTGACACTGAAGCTGCTGTCGCACTGAAAACAAGCCGCTTCACACTTTCTCTTCACACACACACTCACCCAGCCTATCTGTCTCTCTCTTTCTCCATTCTCTCTGCTGCACATGTAGACAAACACACACCCAGTCTCACACCGCCAGCCAGCCAGCCATTCGCTCCTCACTCACACCCTCAAATCTTACCAAGCTCAGCTCTCCCTGCTCAGAGGCAGACAGGAGCAGCACAGCAGCCTGTTAAAGGAGTTGAGGGAAGGAGCAGCAGAGTCAGAGAGAGACACAGAAGGAGGGGGATGAAAGAGTGAAGGGAGAGCAGAGCAGAGAGAGCGCTGTTCCCCATATGCTGAGGAGGCATGGGCGGTTGAACAAGCTGCCCCCACTGAAGCCTCCTGACTCATGGGAGCGTCAGACCCCGATCCCCCAGAGAGCCTGGAAACGCTGCCGAACCACGCGTAAGGAGAGAGAAGGAGGGGAGCCAGAGAGGAGAGAAAAAAGTCCGGGGGAAGAGGAGAGGAGAGGGAAGAAAGCCACAACGGTAGGCTGTCCCACTCAACTGCCGTGCCGTGATGACGTCAGAGGGCATGTGACCCAGGCTCTCCAGTGACGGCACATGGAGGGCAGGAAAGAGACGAGTTTTAAAGCTGGTGCCTTTTGGGTTGTGTGAGGGCTCTGCTCGCCTCCCAAACAACCACAGAACCACAGACGTGCGGCTCGGGGTTGGTGTTTGAGGGCGACCTGGAGTGTAAATGGTTAATCGTCGCGGGCCAGCACCAGTCACAAGGACGGCGCTAAGCGAGTAAGTACGTTCCAACCACACTCGCCAAGCAAGCAAGTCCGACACCATCTGATCTATCCGCAAAAGCGATATTTGCCTCTGCAATTTTTTTTTTTTTTTGCTCTATAAAACCAGACCTGGTTGTTACTTGTGGTCATCCAAATAGTTGATACGTAAAAGCATGTCTTGTGGATGGCTTTTCCATTTTTTTTTCTTCATGACACGCTGCGTGCTCTTGGTTTAGGACGTGTCAAGGGTCACGGAAACCACAGAGGAACAAAAGTGGGGCTTGCTGCAACCAGAGGCAGCTATGGCATCTAACAGCCTTTTCAGCACAGTGACACCATGTCAACAAAACTTCTTCTGGGGTGAGTACTGCTTCGCTGCTTGCTGTTGTGTCTGGAGTTGGGTTCTAGGGGCTCGGGTCACGGGGAGGACTTGGGGTCAAGTGTTGAGGTTTGGATAGAGGAATTGAGGGGTTTGGGTAAAGGGGTAAGGATCTTGGATCAGACTGAAGGATGTGGGTCCAGATGAGTGGAGGGGGGGATCAGCCGAGGTCAATGAGGACCCTGGTATCAAGGTCCAAGCTTTTGTGGTGGAAGAAAGACCCAACTATCATCAAGGCTTTTTGTGGTGCGCGAATACGAAAAAAAAAAACCTCACTGCATTTAAAGATTCCAGTATTTACTCTACGTGATGTTTATAAATATTTCTGAAAGAGGAAGATGACATGTTTGTGCAACATACCCTTAGATTTACAAAGCGATGGCATTGCGGAACCAAAAACAAAAGCATGGGTGATATTTTTGACAAACGTAAACAGACGCTGCACAAGAGAGTTTACAGTTGAGCATTGAAACAAGATGTGGGGATTACTGGATTGTGTGTGTTGGGTGTCTCTGTTGTGTGGAGGGAAGAAGTATTGATTAGTTTGCCAAGAAAGGTCTGTAATCGCTTCCTGAAATTGTTCAGTGGTGCTGCTGTCATTAATTAATCAGTGTCGATTTCTGCAGCCTCCAGGGAGCCTTTAATCGACAGACATAAATCCACTTTGTGTGAGAAGTTACTCCATGTCAACTCCCATGATATGAGTTTGTGCTGGGATAATTAATTTGAACACAAAATCAATTAACTCTGACTTATTGCTTTAACTCAAATAACTAAAAAGATAAAAGTATGTTTATTTATGTATAATAAACTCCTGATTTATGTTTTATTCCCATGAAAATATTTGTTTTCAAAGAACTGAACAGTTAAATGCAATTTATTCTTCGTTTCTATCTATTTTTTATTTGTCCAATCATATATTCAAGATCCGGCTTGGATCCCAAAGTGGATCTATAGGAAATAAGTCCACAAAGAACTCAAGATGTGTGAACAGTAGCAGTGTCAACTTTATGATTTTCAATTACCTGTGAAGGCCAACTCACATGCTCCAGTTTGCGGCCTCTGTTTTGGGTTTGCTGTATTCTATTGTGACAGCTTCTTTACACAATCTAATTTAATCAGCAAAATAAATGATGTTTTAGGTTTACCAGATGAATTTTCAAATTTAAACAAACATTTCCATTCCCCGTGCGACACAGGGAATAGACAGTTTAATAGATCCCCCCCTCCCCTTCTTCTCCGCTCCGGTCCATAGCCTCCGCTTCTCTGTCCAAATCAAATGTTTAAAAGATGTTTTTAAGAAGTCGCTCCGTGGTCAGACACAGCTGTTCTGGGCTCCTGCTCCGCACAGAAGCAGGGTGGCTCCTAATACACTCTGAAAGCCGGGAGAGAGTGAGCGTCTTCTACCAATCACCACCACCTATTACCATGTTAACCCCCTGACCTCTCGGCGTGTCTCTGGGGTCGCAGCGCGGGAGCGTGAGAGGAGAGGAGCGGCGCTGCAGGAAATTGAAAGCATGCTGCAGCAGAGGGAGAGAGGAGCAGATGTGTACAGATGTTCAGGTGGAGAGACTCAGAGGACTGATAATCACTGATCAATTCTCTCATATAAAGTATTGTTGATTGATACAGTGCTGCGGCTCATTGATGTTGCCCCTGTTTATGAACATCTGGGTAGTAAATCTGTCAGTGCAACCACAAAAAGCCCCCTTGACAGCATAATGTGATTTTGCAAGACCACCAGCGTTTTCTGTTGTGTTTATGATTTAAAAATAAATAAATGTAGTGTTCTGTAGTGTATCAAAACTGGTGAAAATTAGGATTGGCGCTGTAAACATTTTTGTTTTAGTCTGACAAAAACAGGATCTGAGTTTGAATGAAGTTGACTTTGATTTAGAGTATTCATGAAACTGAAAGAGGATGAAATTCAAAATAAAATTGACTACATAGAGCTCAGATTTTAATGCATAAATTTATTTCTGTTCATCTTTATTTTGAGATTAAAGGATTAAGTGTCTTTTCTTCACAACTTGAATCAATTTGGAGGACAAAAACACGATTTAACTGAGCTCAAGTGTTGCCTTTTTGTTGATTTTTATTATTTCTTCAACTTCTCCTGCTCCAATGTTTCTCCTGGATCATTTTGTCCGGCGTCAGCCAGTTTTATGAGAACACAAGTTACAAAATATGTTTTGTTACTTAGAAAGCCACATTACTCCATCCCGTCTGTAGATTTGTATTTAAGGACATTTTTAATTTAGGTCTGAGTGTACATTCCCAGCGATAAATCGAGCCGACTTGAGGGAGCAGGCAAATATTCCAAATTGAGAGAAGGGGGCTCATTAAAATTTGTCTTGGCATTTACATCACAGCAATTTTCATTTAATTGCCTCAAATACATTTTTTATAACTCTTGAGACTGGCAGATCAGATGAGGAGGGCAGAATAATGTTCAACATGTGTGGCACCCACTCAACCACCATCCCTCTCTGGGGAACATTTAAGTGCCTATTTTCTCTATTACAAACTTAATTACATATAGACAATTAAGTCATGGGAGCAATTATCGTTCAGTAAGGTTGTAAGAAAAAAAAAAGTGCTTACACAGACGGACCCAAATCAACACGATCAAAAGCAAAGCGGGTAAATATCTGAAGACTCCGGGCGGAAAACTTTCCCCAAAGAAAATCTCAGATAATTTGCAGGGAAACCGTATATGTATTTGAGAAAGGCAGCTTCTGTTGCATAAGTGTTGCCTTAGATCTAACCACAGGCCTGCTTCTTGGAGACATCTTAAAAGTGAACCAGACATCCTCCCTCCTCCTCCACCCCTCAGCCAGGGAGAGACGTGAAGCCCACTCATCAATAGGTAATTTGAAAAAGCCAGGGGGGAAAAATCTGAGCGCTTCACTGGCTGCTACTGTGCAGAGAAGACTCTTCCCTTAACTCCAGGCTCAAAGGAACTCTATTTAGCAATGCTTAATTGTACCTCTGAGGCAAACATGTTATTTAATCCCAGCAGGGTCATATTGATGGAGTAAAATGGTGCTGTGTGTGTGTTTGCGTGCTGCAACAGCTATTAGGACTTATTAGTGCTGGAGGTTCACATTAGTCTACATAATTCCTCAGGGTAATCAGAGGTGCAGCGTGTTAATGTGATCAGTGTTTAATCAAAGATAGATTAATTGCTCTGTATTTTCTCTCAAATGTACCAACAGTGAATGGTGGGTTGATTATGGCCCTAAATAGGCTGTAGGCAGTTATTAAGGTCTAAATGAGAGCGTCATGGGAACACTGTGATTTGAATGACTGTTGATGTTAGACTTGAGGAGAAAGTTGTTTTTCTTTTCATTTGTAAAGGTATTCACATGGCCATAGAGCAAATTTGTACCCATGAAATGATGTTAAAAAGATACACATTAAATTAATGAAAATGAGTACAACATATTCCCAGAAAACTGGATTGTGAGGCTTTTTTCTGTCTCCTTTGCTGCACTTTGTAGTCTCGTCCAGAACAACTCGGAGACATGAACAATATCTGCTCCTCCTCCTTCCAAATGAAGCAACGAGGAGTTATTGAAACATGGGAGAAAAGGAGTCTTACTGCAGAGTGAGTTAACATTCACTCCTGTAATATGGAGACTGCAACAACAAACTAAGAGTTCAGTGTAAATACTCACAAGGCACTGTGTGTTATCCCTTCTTTTATCCCCATATTCAGTAGCTGGGGGGTAATTACACTATTATGATAAGGCACCCTGCCAGTTGACTGTGCTTACTGCAGGTTTCTGCCTATTTAAAGTGTTGATTAAAGATAATTTTCCCGTAGGAGCGATAAAGCCTATGAGCGCTAACATCTCTGCTTTATTTCTCATAAATCAATGCAAACGTTTAATATCTTTGCTGTGTTTACTCTAGCTACGTGCCAAATTGGTGTGTGTTTTTTGGACAGCTCTGCAAACTTGTACTGCAGTACGCAAAGCTATGATTTTTGAATGCACCATAATTACCAGGTAGTTTAATGCCATTGCGTTAGCCAGTGGGGCTTTTAATGCAGCGCTGTGCTATTTTCACACTTAACAAGATCCTGCAGCCCTTCATCCATTTCAATTGCATCACGCTGGGCGAATTACCGTTATCCGATATAAGCCCTCAGAGAGGAAGTAACTACCTAACACTTTGAAAATTGGTCTATCTTGGAACCGTTTCACCCTAATGAAACAGAACACCAGTATTATAACCCAGAATCATATAGCTCTTTCTGTTTCATGTCCTCTCTTTTCTCTCTCCCATGTTTTATTTGAGTTATTTCAGTCAGAAGATGGCTTCAAGTAGAGCTGATACAGCAAACCACAGGAAACCTGAACAGCATTGTTTAGCGTACCCCCCCTTCACTTTCCTGCGAAACGTACCCAGGCGGCTTCGCAACCACGCTCCGTGTTTCTATAAGGGGGAAATATGGAGTGTCGAGCCCTCTTGGATGTTTGGGTTCAGCCTGTAACGATGTGAGTGAGAGCGCGGCCGCAGCACCTACACAAGGCCTTACCTGTTCTGCCCCACGTCGGAGAAAAGGGCAGGTTTTTCCCCTTGTTAGTTTAATCTTAAAGGAATGCGGTATCCCCTCTGACTCAGGCCAAACTCCCCAAAATATAAACCTACTTACCAGCAGGTCATGAAAAGAGCAGCACAGGTTGGACGTGTTAGCCATATTTTTGAGGAAATTCTGATTATTTATGTCAGGTAACACCTATACTGTAAAGAGTAAACACAGAAGGGTTGGATTCTGCTTACGTTTTCAAGGAGAAGGTGAAACAAGATGAGTAAAGGAGCATCAAAGAGCTGCAGCGAGCTCTGACTGTGATCAATAGCTTGGCAGCAGATCAGTGAGGCTGTCTGAGGGGATAAGTACACCTTGTTACAACGTGTCTTCAGACGTTGGTATCAGCGCTCACTTTCTCACCAGTCGTAGTGATTTGTCACTCAGCACGCGTTTAAAAAACACTTGTGGAGAAATTCTGTATTTTTAAATGGGAGTTTGTTATGAAGCAATGTTGTGAAGTAATGACAGTGGGGTTTGTTGTAAGTATTGTGAAAGCATAGTACTGTAAAGAGTGTATAAATGTTCAGTGTACAGTGTGTGTGTGTGTGTGTGTGTGTGTGTGTGTGTGTGAGCTGAAGGTGTCTGTGACAGGAAGATCTGTCTGCTTGATTAATGCTCTCACTCAAACTGGCACCTGGAACCAATCCCCCCTCCTGCCGCCCCCGTCCCATGTGCACCGTGTGTGTGTGTGTGTGTGTGTGTGTGCGCGCATTCCACACACTGCTCCTTCAGAGGGGCTGAGGGTGGGTGTTGAGCAGGAGGCACAGATGGGACCGGGGGACTCTGAGCGGAAGAAAAGAAAGGTGCGTGCAGAGGAGGGAACAATAGGTGAACGTGCAGTGGAGGGTGTGGGGTGTCATTAATAACACACAGGCCCCATCTCCTAATTTGCTCAAATTACCTGCCCACACAGTGGGCCCCCTGCCAGCGCCGAGGTGTGAACACAACAGATCAAATACACCTGAAAATCAGAGTGCCCACCCACTCGGCAACGCCCACGCAAGCCTTTTAATGGTGGCCTGACAACTCTGAAGACCTGTGTGTGTGTGTGTGTGTGGAGGAGAGGGGCTCCATGTTTATTCTTTCATGTGAGAGTGAGGGATAAAAAGTGAGAAAATGTGAGTGTGAGAAAGAAACATTAAAAGGGAGAAAAAGAGTAAGTGAGACAGAGAGATGATACAAAGGAAAGGATCGGTTTGCACTCATGAGGCATACAGTAAGAGCAACACAAGACTGACTCTTTCTAACCACCTCCCATATGGCACCGCGGGGGTGGCCATTTACCATCATCCACCCTCCTCTTCTCCCTTCTTCCCTTTCCTTCCTCCTTCCCCTTATGTCCACCCTCCTTCCTTCCCCTCCCACCCACGCTTTCAGGAACAAGGCGATGACAAACGTGACGAGGCGGCGATGCTTTGGTCACCGCAATAATCAGAGCAGAGTCACCAGCACCGTACCACCTGTGCTACACACACACACACACACACACACACGCACACACACGTGTGTATGGAGACATGATCAAATGTGTGCATAGACACTGAAATTAAATATGCCCTGGAGACACAGAAGGGGCCAGGAGAGTTTGTGTAGGTGTGTGTAGTGGGATGCTTGTCTTTGAACTTTGAATAGTGTGTGTAGCTGATATTGACGAGTCTCTGGGGAGAAGAGGGAAGCTAGAAATGGTAGCGCTCATTTGTAAAGTGGCCTCCAGAGAGAGAGAGGGGGAGAAAGAAAGGGGGGAAACAAACATGCAGACAATTCAGATTAAGAATTTAAAAGTGTACGCACACGCTGATTAAAGGGTTTGTAGGATTTCTGTTGAAATAACGTTAACGGTTCTCATCCTTAATGTGTCCTCGGTTTGTATGCTACGTAAACGAGCTACATTTTTTGGAATAGTGCCATAATTCACTGCATTACTTTTCGTTGGAATAATTACAAACTGTTCATTGGAACAGCCTGAAATGTAAGAGGCTTAACCCTCCGATTTAGCATTTATATCCTGTTAAACTTAAATAGATAAATAGTTTATAACTCACTATAGTGTAGTTGTACGCAGATATTAGGACATTTAAGTCTTTATTCATGTATTTTTTAACGATTATAGCTCCTTCCAAAAAGCTTCCTTTTGTCACGGATAGTGAAGGAGAAGATTTTGTAAATAAATACCCACCGAGTATGACAGGGTTCAATTCAACACTGAAGGCTGACTGAACCAGAGTGATCAGGAGGCCAAGAGCATTTCTGAATAAATTATAACTTAATTTATAAAGATATTAAAAACTGGAAAGGCACTCGGAGTGTAGGCTTTTCATTAAGGCCATGCCCTGCAATATTAACGAAAGTGTAATAATTTGAGTATCCGCCCATGATTCGGATCGGCCACAGAATTTAATCAGTTCTTCCTTTGTCCCTGCTGCACTCTTTCCTCAAAGTTTCATGAAAATCGGGCCAGTTATTCCGTAATCCTGCTGACAAACAAACCAAACCGAAAACATAATCTCCTTGGCGAAGGTAATAGCAGATTATTGATAAATATAATAAAGATGATTAATAAATACAGAAGACAAATATTTCAGATAAAGATAGATTTTAGATGATCACATTTGTGTTATTTTATATATTATTTGTGTTAACTGTTGCTTTAAACACATTAAAGGCTCTTTAAATGTCCTTTTATCTGTGAAAAATGACATTGTAGTGTGATATAACTTGTTCATTAACTGTTAATATACTGCTTATAAAGGCTACAGTGGGGGGCTAAAATAAAGTGTTACCAGTTAGGTTTTCTGTCTTACAACTTTACTGCAGATTTTCAGAATTCTGCATGACTCCTGCTGTGGAAAAAAAGAAAAGTTTCGAACAATTTCTGCTTGTACAGCAGTGTTACAAAACTGCAAAATCCCCTACGTTACATTTCAGGTTGTTTCAAAGCTCTCTCCGCTGACTGAGGCTGGCATCTTTTGAGAACTTGTAGCTGGTGTGTTTTATGTTGATCCGCGAGCTGTTCCAGTTTACACATATTCAATCCAATCATAGCGCTGCGACAAGCAGCTCTGCATGATCAAAGCCTATATACATCCACGCCGTCTGATCCCCACTGGAGCAGCTTTCAGTCTGGAGTTGAATCCTGTCACTCACCCAGACAGCTGCCCTCTTACAGTCCTCTGTAGTTCATTTTTGTTGTCGCAGTTAAAAGTTTTCCGTCAACTGTTGCGCTGCTCATTCTATTTTCTGTCTTTCCCCAAAGGAAATAGGTCTCTCTCTTTTCTCTCTTTCTCCTTTTTGGACGGAGACCAATAACAGGCGTTTTCCACTTCACTTCTCCTGATGCTGAATGAGCAAAGGAGGATCCCAGAGGAGCAGGAATATTTTATTAGAGTGATATTTTGAAAGTTCCTCTCCTCCTCCTCTGTCTTTCTTCCTCTCTCGTGATGGAATTTTAGGATGCTGCAACAATTCTGTCTTGTGTGTGTGTGAGTGTGAGTGAAAGAAAACAGCTCACGCAGAGCAAAGACAATTCAAAGTTCCAGCTAAATGACAGGCTGGGAGCTCCGGTCTTTTGAATTGCATTGTTTTCTTTTTATTCCTGCTTGGGAGGAGGATTGGGGGGGAAAAAGAAAAAAAGAAAAAGCCCAGTTGGGACAGAAAACGCGCAGTTTAGTCTCAGGAGAATTACTCTCGGCACAAACAAAAATAGCAGTCATTTTTTGCTGACAAACACTTTTTAATGTGAGGGTGTTTTTTTGTGAAGTTGAGCTCTTTTTGTTTTCTTATTTATGACAAAGCTACCATTTCAGGATAGAAAGGGTGGTGTGTGTGTACTGTAGCCTTGATTTACTGCTGGTTAAAGGTGTAGGAGGGGAAAGAAAAATGAGGGATGTCAGAGTTCTTTAGCTTAATTGGAAGCATTGGTTCCTTAAAAAAGAAGTGCATTAGAAAATCTGTTGCTTTAAGGAAAAGTATAGTCCAAATGGTGTTCACAGTGCTGCAGACAAATTTATCTTTACATATTGTACAAAAGGTCACTTTCACATGAATACTGCATTACACACACAATTACACCTACACACGCACACACACACACACACAGCCAGACACATACACACGCCCTTTTCCTGCAGGACCCTGCAGATGCAGCAGAAACAGTAGAGTCGGTCTCTCTGGTAAACAAACAGTGAGAGGCTGCTGGGAGTCTTCACTGGGCCTCCAAATTATAGTCCGGTTAACCAAAGTCTCAGTGCCAGCCCATTTACTGCTACACACATACTGTGCATACACACCCACATCACATGCATATGCGAACATAAGCACATGACCTGTGCACATTAAAGGCACACTTTAAACGCACATATACAATCAGGTTCTAATGGGACCTTGTCTGCGCTACAGTTGAGCCAAGAGTAAAAGATTTTATAGACATAAGAGAGACTGAGAGGGAAGCAGCCCCTCAGGGCCTGTCATAAATATTACCCAATAATCAGGCTCACAGTGTGAGGCAATTACTAATGAAACAGAGTCCCTTGCAATGTAAACACAAGTTTACAGCTTTTAACCCTGTATACACACACACACACACACACACACACACATATATATATATATATATATATATATTTTTTTTTTTAAAGGTTTTATTTATGCTTTGCTTTGACAGAAAGATGTGTTCAGAGAGTTGATTGATAATGCTTTTGTGGTTTGTAAAGTCTCAAATATTTGCAGAAAAGTTCCAGGAGTTTGGGAGAAGAATTTTTTCACCAATAGCTCAGTGAAAGGAGTTTGGATTGTTTAGAGCTTCTTTAATTGTCTGTAAATGAGTTCTGCAACTACTGGGGACAGTTTTCAGTCCCTTGAGGACACAAGAACATATCAAGAGTGATCTATGACGCCATAAAATCCAGTTAAAACATTTAGGATGATCAGTTCTCGTGAAAATTATCTGCCGTAAATCTCACACTTCCAGAGTGACAGTATATTCCAAGCGGACAATTTAATTGTCATCCCGAGACCACATCCCAACAACTCTGTTGCCAAAGAGGGATTTTTTTTATATGAGTGACGTTCAAATTCTCAGCTTTGCTATAATGCAGCACCACAGAATAGATTGTGTTTGAAGGACAGCATTTCACAACAAAATTGATGTTCCCCGTGGGACCCAGCAGGCAATGAGTCTCCCTGCTCAGGACTCGATTTAGGCGTGATAAAGCTGGCGTCATCTGAGTCTCAGCTAGGGGCAGAGCAGACACGACATGAAAAGGCCCTGTCCTGGAATAACTGGCAACTTCAGAGTGTGTGTGGAAAATACAGGGTCATAGGTCACATAATCGCACAATAGTCATTTATCTTCTGTGAAATCATGTTTTCCCCCAAACGTTCATGATGTTTTCTTTCACTGAACCCACTTTTCCAAAGATGACTGGAATTGATTTTGTCTGAGGACATCTCAGGCTGGAAGCTATGAAAGTGAACTCCATCCACCCTTCTTTTTCTCCCCCTCTCCACCCCCACCTTGTTGTGAGTCATTTCTGACCAGTAGCTTAATAGGCTCAGCGTAATTACAGGCTGAAGTTTTCAGTAAAGGCACATCTCTGAGTGTGCTGCATCAGCGGTGACACTCTCAACTTAATTTGTTAACTCATTCGGCACACGGAGCATCAGATGCTACAAGTGAGGCCTCTCAACGTCTTTCTCACAGACCGAGGCTTCCCGGGGCCATTTTGACGTCTAAATGGTTTGGAATTGGATCTAGTATGTTTGGTTCCAGGTTGCAGAGTTCATGCTCAGTGTTTTTGGAGCCGCTCTGAACTGGACTGTGATCAGGAAGAGATCGGGAAAAAAAAAAAGAAAAAAGAAAAGGAGAGCGAGGTCCAAACCCTCGGATGTTGAGCGCTGTTGCTCGATGCACGCCCGGTGCTGTGGCTGCGTGCGGTGACTGCCCAGTACGGCTTTTTCATTTCCTGTTTATCTGATTGGCTGTTGCCTCAGTGCTGGACATACTGACTGACAGTTTTGATGTTGATTACCCCCCAGAAATTAAGCAGCAGAGCCAGGACTTTCAGTTTGGGCTCACTGACTGTCAGTGATATCCACGATACCCAGTGTGTGACGATGGCCAAGCAAAACAGATAGTATATTCGACACATTAAAACGCTCCAAGACAAAAAATGCATATGGTACATTTCATGCCGTGGGTTTGCACCGTCTATGTTTATGTCTGTGTGCAATTGAGCATCCATAACAGACTTTTCCCCGTTCCATCTGGCCCTCCTCTACAACTCCTTATATCGATTTGGACCCAGTGCACCTGGACATTCCTCCATTCATACATACATCCTCACCTCCTGTCTCCTTCCTCTCCCTCCCCGTCTCCAGCCGCTGCCCGTCCTGTCTTGCCTTCCTCCAAGTCTCGAAACAGGAGCAGTGGAAACGGGCGAGTGATAGCCGATAGCCCCCCTGCGAGTGCTAGTCTGGCCGCTGCGTGTTTTGCCTCTCACCGTGTAGTCACTCTATCTATCTGGCCTGTGCCTCGTCGCCTCACATAAATCATCCTCAATCGCACTACACGGACAGGGGAGAACAGAGAGAAATCTCCCCCTATAAATCTGGTATTAGTTTTACCTCGCATAATGAACACAGGGCTAAACGGTCCTGGATACATGAGAACAGCATGTCTTGCAGATGTACTATAAATATTTTGATACTAGCCGGCTAGTTTGCAGAGGGGAAGTAGACCAGTGAAATACACAGAGGAAGGGAAAAGTGTAAAGTGGAATGTTGGCCTAGCCCGAGTGTCTGTATTGTCTTTAGCACCTACAGAGGGTCTCGGTCCAAGAAAAACGCTCTTTACAGGGTTCCTGTTCCCAGCCGTGGTGCGGTACCACTCCTGGATACGCTGCGTTTCCTTCAAGCCAATCCTTCAAACTGGTCTCCGAGGAGGGGGGCTCATTGTTTGATTAATAGCACGATCAGACCTGATTGAGTGATAGATGCCTTGAAGGGAAAACCAGCACGCCTTAGGGACACTCTGGGACTGAGTCTGGGAAAGGCAGCTCGGGGCGGGGGGGGGTTGATTGGTGGAGCGGCTGAATTAAAGTGAAGGGCTAATAATAGCATAGCTAATGACACAATGGTTGCATAGAGTGGGGCGGCCAAATATCCCTGATCACTGTACAGATATTTTGTTGCAGCTATGTAAAGACAAACTGTAACACACACTCGCATACAAAAGTGGAAAAACTGAACTCCCACTCTTTGGCATATGTCTGGCCTCAGCCCCGGGCACTGTCACTCTACCCCATCAAAGAGCCACACACCCACCCACACACTCGCAGAGAACCCTACAAATACACTCTTGCACATGCACAGTTGCAGCGCTGTGACAGCAGGTGGTGTGTGACACGTCAACATCTGAGGGTTCCCTGGCAGACAGAGAACGAGTTCTCAGCTCAGTCGCTCTGATCTATCATTGGGACTCTTTAATGGCAGCCTTCGTCACATATTACTGCTTTATTTTCTCCTCTCCATCTCCCAGCCCACAGAAGTTCCTTTTTTGTTCCTATTTTTAAGTACAAGTGATCTCAATTAGGGACCTCCATGAAGGCGGTAGGCGGCAGACAGTCAGAGCAATAAGAGCAGAGAGGAAATTGTCTTTATACCCCTCCTCCCTCCTTCTCTCCTCTACCCTCCTGCCACAAGCAGTGAGCAGCCGCCCCCTCCATGTCTCCATCTCTTTCCATACTGCTCTCTGCCATTTCCAGAACAGACTGAAATATCAGACAAACCTCTTTTCTGTATCGCACTTTCTCACTGTGAAATAAATACATTAAACTCTGCACCCACTCCAGCCACCTCAAAGTCTAATACAAAACTTGGATTACACTCTGTGAAAATGGTCGCTCGGGAACACACACACACGCACACACACCGCAGAACGTGCCGTCCTCGTCCTAACAGTTCACGGTGATGTCACGGGCTCGGTGACAAACAGTCATTAAGGGCTTAGCTGTGATCTGGGTTCAGTGTGTGGATGTGAGTCGGTGAGGTTTGTGTCGATGAGGTCAGGAGGAGTAAAGTTTCTGCCCGTCGTCATCCTCTTCTGATGGCTGGCTGGTTTACTAATTGACTACCAGACCAGGTCTAGCTAAGTGACCGGAAAGCTAGTTTTGTGGGCGCGTTTCTGATCTCCTGGTTGGTTTGGTTGATTGGCTAGTAGACTGAATCTTTGGCTGCTCTGTTGCCTAGCCTGGTGGGCTCGCTGATTGGTTAGCTGGCAGACTGGTCGGCTGGTGGCCTGCCAAACATGGAAACATCCCGTTAGAGCTGAAAAAGCCTGGGCCTCGTCACAGCCCTCCTCTAGAAAGCTATAATTAAGTGTCTTGAAAAATGCAGCACTGTGAAATGGAGCCTTTATCCTGAGTCTTAAGTGGCTGTACTTTTCCTCTTGAATGATGAGAGTATGTGCTTGTGAAAAGGAGAAGGAGAGAGGAAGAGTGTTGCTCTCTTGTGTTGTATATATATTATATAGTCACATATATGGTTATTGTCAAACACAAAAGAGCATGCATGTGTATGAACCCTTTGAGCCGGGTGTGTCCTGCTTTAGCCGTTGCACAAGACAGTTAATTCTCATGAAGGGCTTCGTATTGTTTCCTAGGAAAACATATGCAGTGCAGTGTGTATGATATCCTATCAAAAATGACTGATGGCTGTTTTAAAGACGGATGGGAACCGAGACACTTGGTCAGGTTTAGGCACTAAAATGACATGGTTACATTTAAAAAGAAAAGGACAGGATTAGGGTTAAAAACTGTACTTTGGTACATAACGTCCAACAGGACACACAGAACACAAACACTGGTCTTCTGACTTCGGGGTCATCCACCACTCCTCCTGTGCCCCCATTGGGGACTTGACATGCCTTTTATATATATTCCACGTCACCGGACAAAACTTTTGTGTAATATTTACATATTCCAATGCATGACTTTTCTATTAATGTGCTACATCGAGCTCCGTTTGTACTGTCATCTTTCCCAAATGAGATGTCAATTGTAAGGATAGATTGGCCTGTTATTGTTTGTTTGTTTGCTTGCGTCTCTGCAAAAGAGCTGTCATGATGCTGACAAACAGTTGCGAAAAATCAGACAAGGGAAGAGAGAGATTCTGCATGGTTAGTTTGCTGACAACATTAAAGACAGCGTGTGTGCGTACATATTAGCGGTTCACACAGTCTTTGTCATTCCAAGTGGGAATGAGTACAGAAACTTTTATTGCACGCTTGATATCTCGACAGGAAAATTAGCCAAAGAGTGTCAGCTGAGTTTGATTTTTATTGAAAACAAATAATTGAAACTGAGCGGCAGAAATACAATATTACCATAAATCATAAAACGCACATCCTGCTCAATGTGGTATACTGTGGTTCTTCACTGTTAGTGACTTCTCCTACTGTGCAATGACTCCAAGCCAGTGTAACACAGTAGATGAATAATACCAGAGCTGAGAGAGACGATCCAGCTGTGCACCAGGCGAGCAGCAGCCGCACTGAATGAACAGCTTTATGCTAGATTCATTACTACATACATATTAAGTTTGTTAATACTTAGCAGGATAGGTCAGATATCCTGAAAGTGCAAGTTACAGCATTCATATTTAATCAGAAGTTGATTTTTTCACTGGATAAATCCAGAACACCAAAGCAGGGAAGTGGTATTTTTTGATTGAGCAGCGTTTTCTGGCACATTAACGCCTTCTCTAGTGTCTCCTTCACGTCTCCAGGACTTCAAACAACAGATTTCAAACTCAGAGGTCGCCCTACCTCTGAATGACAGAGTCAGGCAACAGGCCTTTACTGTATGAATGCGGGTTGTATCCTGTAGGGAGCTGGAAGACAGATGCTGGACGTACAGCGGAGAGGCAAAGCGGAGTCAGATGGGACAAACACTCTTTGATGAGCCGATGCTTGTCAGGGTTTAAGTCACGACTACACCGGATAAAAAGGGGGAGGCGTTTGGGGCCTTGGATCAGGCTGGGGAAATCAAAAGACTCTTCCTGCCGCTGCCTCTGACGGGACAATAACAGGGTGCAGAAAATCCAAACTTAAGAGTGATTAGCTGGCCTGAAAATGGGCGCCTTGATCAAATTGGGATTTAAAATTTATAACAGTTCCAGTTTAAAACGTCCAAAATAAAATTCCAGTTCAAATTTCACTTAAAATAACGTAAAACACACATGCATTATGAATAATTAGGCTGATTCAATTGGTGCCATGAAATTGACTCAGTGGTTGTTATTATTTCATCCCTAACATTTCCTAAATTAAATTCCACTACAACATTAAGGATGTTTTCCACATTACTCCAAATGTATTCAGCGGTGAAAAAATGATATTATCGGAGCTGAAACTTAACTCTGTTGGAATAACCGGCTCCACGGTTCCTGCAAGGCCATGTTTATCACTATTACAGATTTAATTACTACTATTCACATTTATCCATCCATGAATTGTTAGTTGATCTTTGAGAATGTTGGACAATGTGAACCATATTTCTGGTGTTTGGGGCACACGGAGGGGAAGTGTAACTCAATCACTCTTTTTTTTTTTTCTTCTTCTCTCCCTCGCCGTCCACATGACGAGGTGCCAGATGCATGTCAATGCTTTCAGACTTTATATATATCCCTCCCACATCCTCACACACACACACACACTCACAGACATATATGTATGTGCACACCCACGTCCATACATACTTATGAAACACAAGAAGTCAAGTTATTTCAAGTTACTTACAGAGCTTTAGGCTTTTTTTCCCCTCTCAGCACAGAAACCTTATTATATTATAAAATGTATAAGACTGTATCCAACTTTACAGCATAAAAACAAGCTGCAAAAGCCCAAATAACCTGACAGCTGTGCCTCCCAGAAGTCCCTTTTATTTTGAAACAGGCCCGCAGTATCAAAGGCCTTTGTCTTAAAGACTCTCTGCAATAAAAGCCTGTTTGGTAGCAACGGAAAAAGGAACACAGAGTGGCAAATACACATGCTGCTGTGTGATGTGGCACTCAAAAAGGACTTGTTGGTAGACTGATGGGTAATCAGGGCAGAGGGTGGGGTGGCTGATGAGAGCCGGCTGAGATACGGAGTCTCACAGAGGGTAGATGATGCCCTCTACAGTAGACACAGAGGGGCAGGCCAAGCAGGCCTTCTCACTAACTGCCTGCAAAAAAGCAGCATCCAGCCTCAAATATAACACATTTCAGCAGTAAAATAGAAGCATAAAATTATTTTTATTTGTCTTCTTAGATCTGATTTTTTTACTTGCAATGGGAAACTGTAATTTCCTATACATGTAAAGATACCATTCATGTTTTTTAAAATAACATTTCATCAAAGTGTGTATTTTTTCTGTTTGTTTGTTTTTGCCTCAGTTTGGAAAATGTTATTTGCAAGTTAAATATTTTTGCACGCTTCATTTTGCTATGTTATAATAAGCTCCTTTATTAAATATGAGTACAAATACCACACTGTGGTCCCACGTTAAAAAATATTACACAAAAAAAATGCTTCAGGACTCATAAAGCAGAGAAAGGCTCCTGTGAGTGTTTGACAATTAAATATTATGTTAGTGGAGTATTTTTACTCATGCATTAATGTGTAAGTAGCAATTTATGTTTAAAGTTGGTGAGGAAAAACGAATTTGAATTACTTTATATATTGCTGGGTAGTTTAATTGATAACAAGGCATCATATTTTATAAACTCATGATATGTTTGTATGTAAAATCCTTATTTGTTTGACAGCTTTTTTCCTGCAGATGTAGTAAAAAGCATCACATTTCCCTCTGAAATGTAGTGGTGTAGAAAAATAAAAATGGAAATATAAAAGTAAAGTACAGGTACAGGTTACAATGTACCTCAGTGCAGTGACTGAGCAAATGTACTTAATTGCATTTAATTCATTAGTCATTTTCAGATATGTTGTGCATAATTACGCATTGTCGAAATGATCCAAATGCTCATCTTTTGGCGCTGTTATGTTCAATTTATATGTGTGGTGTAGTTGTAAATTGTAGCTGTATAATAATTTTACAAGCTGTGTGAAACACATCAGCTTATCAAATTGGATTTTTCATATCAGGCATTTATAACAGAGCCTTCAGTTTACAAGAAACGGACACATGAGTGGATGGACATACATTAAAGTCGTGTATAGTAGAATACCTGTACACCTGCACAACAGCTCTCCCCTGCGACCGAGTGAAACTCTACTCCTGCGCCTCTACCTGACTCACCGCTCTCCGGTGACTCACTCACTCCTGCCTCATGGAGTGGAACTCACTTCTCACCCAGGCTCGGCTCTCTGAACGCGCTAGTAAGCCGCACATTGTCGGAACAAAGTGGTAACACAACACGGACTGATGGACTCATGCGACTGGAAATGACCATCACCAGAGTTAGGAGCGCGCGGATGGTCCGGGGGAGCGGTAACATGTCGGTACGTACAGCAGGCGGTGTGAAACTCTTTATCTGTGATACGGAGAAAGGCGTGAAACGTCGCCACATGTGTGTTTCATGAAGGTATAGACATTACACTGAGACCTGTCCGGCCGTCTATATAGGCGTGATAGATTATGGCAGAGGGAATGGATCTGACTCCAGACACCACGTGTTGGAGTCGCATCAGCGCAATAATTGCTGGGCGCTCGAGCTATATAAACCACAAAAAGCCTGAGCACGGGAAACCCCGGCCTCCAAACACTAACCACATTTACGGCTACAAAACGGGATTCTATTTTCCGCCTCCTTCATCTCACCGGCGATGATTTTTTTTTCAACTTCATCAACCTTTTTAACCCTGTATACAAAACCTGCGGCACAGCGAGAGACTTTACGGAAAATGTTTACAATTTGCAGGCGTCGCGGGGTTATAAATAGATCTAAGTATTGTTAAAGCTTATTCCTTTGACTTTGAAAACTTTTTTGTGTGTGTTCACCGCCTGCGGGCTTTCAGAGAGCCTTTCAGTTTGGCACAAAGACTTCAATGACGCACCTGGAGCAGCGCTTTGACTTTACAGCAAAGGAAGACAGACAAAAACTTTTTTTAAGCATCTGGGTCGACCGTTCCATTTTAGCCCCTGCTTTTTTTGTAATTGTATAGCCCATTACGCGCTCGGACATTTATTTGATGTTATTTATATCTACTCACGAGCAACTACGCCTGCGTTATGGCGCATGGACGCTTCCCTCGAGAAGTTTGAAAAAACGAGCTCGTCATTTAAAACATCATCAACTTTTCAAGGGTTGTTTTTCTTGACGGAGAAGTATTTTATGTTGTTTGAAGGCGCCCACTAAAGTTTGTAGTGGAGAGAGTTTTGAAACGCGGTGTGCGCTCACGAAGTCCCATTTTCCATTGGCAGGCGCGCTGAGGTTCGGCGAGCAGCGGCGCACACTGACTTTCCCCCTGAGTGTGTGAGAGAGAAAGAAGGAAAGAAAGAAAGAGAGGAGCTGGAGAGCCTTTGGTGCCTTTTTTGATAATCAACGCTGTTGTGATGCGAATTCCCGTAGATCCCAGCGCCAGTCGGAGGTTCAGTCCGCCGTCCAATAGCCTCCAGCCGGTCCCAGGGAAGATGAACGATGTGAGCTCTCCAGCCGGGCAGCCGGACGCAGCGGCGGCGGTGCCAAGACTGCGTCCCCACGAAAACCGCAGCATGGCCGAGATTATCGCCGACCACCCGGCCGAGCTGGTCCGGACCGACAGCCCCAACTTTCTGTGCTCGGTCCTGCCCTCCCACTGGCGGTGCAACAAGACGCTGCCTGTCGCCTTTAAGGTGAGTCCCGTCTCACTGATGTGCTGCTCAACGAAAAGGAGAGTCAACCACAATGTGAGTCGCTGCGAGACAGACAACCGCTAAATTAAAGCAAAAATTGATTTTTAGAAAAAGTCAATGCATCATTTTAATTTAAAACCCCAATCTGTATACAGCGTAAATTATTTTTTAATTTTGTGCCGTGAATGTCGGATTGTTGTGTTTATCCTCCTCCCTCATGCCCTGTATTATATTTTATGGCCAAGATTTATCACAGTTTATGAAAAATATGCTGTTGCAGGCCCATGTTGTTATTTCAAATTACAAAAATTGTTAGTTGAGCATGAATGCCATCTGTGAGTTTTTTTTATGTGTTTTCAGAACCAAATATATTCAGAATTAATTAGAAAATTAAAAAACACATGGAAGCATGATGTTTAAAGGGCCAGAGAAATTGTAAAGGTTTGACAAAATGTATCTAGATCTAAAAGAGGGAAAGGAGTCACATATTCATATTTTTTTCATTCTTTTTTTCTTTTTATATTTTGCAAGCAAACAAAAAAAACATTTTTATGTGTGCCTATAAGCAGCTAATATAGTAAACTGTCGTAATAATAATGGCACACTTAAATAGCCCCCCCAGCAAGTGATTAATTAAAAAACAAGACTTTGTTTCCATGGTGATTAATTACAGTTTTCTCTATTATGCAGTAATTATCATATGTTTTAAAAATATAAAAGCTATACAACAAAATGGTAAAACGACATTATTCACCATAATAACCACTAATTTAATGATTATACAAAATTACTGTAATTAGTCTTCACATGTTGACTTTACAGAAAAATATATTTCAACATGCAGCACAGAGTAATTGTTTATCCATTTATGGTTTCTTCAGGCGTTTTTGAAGCCTTGACAATTTTTTTGCTCCCATGATATTTCACAGGGAAGGCCCTATTAATTACATGACAGATATTATTTAAAGGATGGATCAAAGAAACACCAAAGTGGAAATTTGTAGCCTTGGCTCCAATTCAAATGTGACACATTTTTAAATATATGTGTTATTTAACCGTTCTTATTACTACGGCTCTGTAATTATTGCTACTCTGTGGGCCTGCTCATGCTCTTTTATCTGTATCCAGCAATCTAAATGATAACACAAGGCCTCGCCGCTTTTGTTTTAAAGACTGCATTTGTGAAGTGATATTAAATCCATTTATCAACATAACTCCAGGGAAGATGGCATGATGTAAAACAAGTTTGTCACATTAGCTCGATTAAATCTTTCAGCAGTGAATCTGAGCATAAGCTTTCACTCTTTTTGTTTTTAAACTGAAGCTATTTTTTTCTATAATCATTTTTTTTTTCAAATTCCCTATAATTATGAACAGAAGAGAATATGTTGTAGCATGTTGTGGATGGAGTTTATTTAACTGATTTTGAGTCACAGCATGAGAGAGTGAAATGTGTGTATTCCTGTAAAACAGGCCCTAATTTCTGCCTTTTGACTTTTATTCCCCCCAATAGGTGGTTGCACTGGGAGACATACCTGATGGGACCGTTGTCACAGTAATGGCGGGCAACGATGAAAACTACTCCGCTGAGCTGCGGAACGCCTCAGGTGTGATGAAGAACCAAGTAGCCCGTTTCAATGACCTTCGCTTCGTGGGCCGCAGTGGCAGAGGTGAGGCCTGAAACACTCTCTACTCTTCACTGTGCAGGACTACAACTCACTAGGAGCTATTAGGTTCAGTAGTGTGGATTAGTGGTCACATTCCCTTCGTGGCGACCACATAATGATCCCTAAGTCCGGGCTGAAATCCCACCGCCCGTCTCCTTAAGTCTGAGTGGTGAATCGTGTTTCTTTAAAATGCGGGTCCCTGATTTATTTTTTATCTTTTAACCCAGGTGAGTCCAAAAAAGATTTGTTAAACCAACTGTTTCCTGCTTTGCTTTGTCCTTAAGTTTAAGAAACAAAGCTTTAGACAAAGATGGGATGTGTGATGAGTCCAGCATCAGCTGCATAAAGACATCTGATAACAACAAACAAGTCTTTTTTAAAAATAATTTCCTTCATGCTCACCTGACATGACCCGGCTCAGTTGAGGCTTATAAACATGTTGGGTGGTGCTGCAGCCCCACAGCTGATCACTGTGCACATATCCTCAGGCAGTTAGGCAGCGAGGCAGAGGCGCTCTCTTATTGGGTCAAATAGCATTCCCTGAATGTTTGGCATCGCCAAGGCAACTCTTTGCACCATTTACCGTCTTGTTAATCATCTTATTTACGGTTAGACACTTGGCACCGATGTGCTCTCACCCTCTCCTAACATTCTGGAAATATTTTCTAAGACACTGTTCTTTTCTGCAAGTGTCACAGACGGTGATCTCCCTGCGATAAATTGATGGTGATAAGCGCTGTCAGCAGCTCCACCAGTGACTTTTCTTCTCTGTTGTAGCTGTCAAAAAGTGAGGAAGCAGTGGCAGTCTGTCAGAATGAGGCCTGACAAAGTATACAGAGCATAGGAGGCATGGTGGCTGGACCTGTTGCCTCGGAGATATTGCGTGCGTCCCTTAGATGTGACACAGAATCTAGTCACAGGAAGTGACATAGGAGCCAGGGGAGATCAGACTACGAGGTGTCTGAAATGAATACCTGAGATAAGTACAAGCACAGCGAACTGATAGGATGTTAGATAGCTAAAAGTCGTGCACACAGAGGCAGAGAGAGCCAACAGAGATGGACAGGGATTGATAGTGGCAGGGCTGAAACGATGCCACAGTACGATGACAGCGAGGATAGATTGGGTAGGTAATTCAGAGAGTAACCAGATACTTGTGATAACATCATTAGAGTTAATAGTAAAGCAGTGTGCAGGATTGCCTTGACAGTAAGCTCAAATTAGATCCCAGGTAACATATGATAGCAGCGGTGATTGCTGGGAAGCAGGGAGGTGACGCTCTACGCGTCCCACTTTATCATAGATCGCCCTCATGCACTTAGATCAGGTATGTGGAACACCTGTTGCATCTGTGCTCTGCTATCTCCCCGAATCATCTCATCACTTCCCCGAAAGGCATGTTTACAGTGAAGTATGGTGCAGAGCAGGAGAGGTAGGTGGGTGCAACTGAATGGACAGCTGCTCCGATGAGTCGCTGCAGCAACCTGCCCCCCACTTCCTGTTTCCTGCACGTAGCCATGGCTACGTGATGCGTCTGCATACCTCAGACGTTACTGCTGCTGCTGAGTTGGCTGTTGCACTCTGATTCATAGCGTTCCTCATGCGTGCACATAGGAGTAACACACACACGCACTCGACCCCAAGGCAGCAACTGCTGGGGATTATCGAGAAAGGAAGTGACTATTAAAATGCCTCTCGCCCACTCACACTGCATTAGACAGGGAGAACGTCTGGATAACAAGATATTGGCTCCTCCAGTCAATCTTCCATTTAGGCTCTGCCAAAAAAGCCTAAATAGACCCTCTCAAACAGCCAATATTTTCTGTCGTCAATCCTTTTAAAGTCGAGTCTTCCCAGTTTGTATTGGCTATTATGTGATCACAACCACACTTGTGACTTGGGGATGGTTTAGCGATGAATGCAGGTCATTGTCTCTGCAGATGGTATGTCATTTGATGTTGTTTGATGTCACCACAGGCAAGAGCTTCACGCTGACAATCACAGTATTCACCAACCCACCACAAGTGGCCACTTACCACCGAGCCATAAAGGTCACTGTGGACGGACCGCGTGAGCCCAGGAGTGAGTACAAAGGCACGCACATGCAGTACAATACGGGAATATACTTACACACACACATCAAATAAAACACTACTTCCTTTAATTTGGCTTTGAACGGGTACAGCAGCAATTTATTGTTGTACTTAAAAGCATTGTGGATTCACAAGAAAAATAATTAAAAATTGAAGAAGCAGAGGCCAAAATATCCTGACATTTAGTTGCTAAGCTCCTTCCATCTTTCAATTAGATACTACTATAACTTTACAAAGCCACCTCCAGAGCCACAGGAGACACTATAATGAAACTGTTTTAACAGGCTGAGGAGTAAATGTATGTATGTATAAATGTAATGGTTTGTTGCTGCTGTGATGTCACCTGCTTTGTGGACTCCAGTTTTGAAACCTCAAGATTTGCATTTTGTCTGTCGCCATATCATTTTTTTGCAACCAGAGCATGTGCAGGAAGGCTTGGGAGCCTGATGGATGCTTTGTTATCAGCTCAGGCTACTGCTAGCTAGCAAGGAACATCTATTATTCAAAATGAACAGGCCTTATCGTGTCTTTAGTCCAACCGGATGCAGAACAAAACCTTTTTAAACAACCAAATGTTCCTTTTAACGTTGATGGACTGAAAACATGCAGACAAAGTTGATCTGGTAGCCACCTAAAGCATACACTGCTTTATGATCTATTTTCACTAAGTAGGACCATATTATACAAAATAAACATTGTGCTGTATTGAAGAAGGCTTGAAATTGGCAATTGAGACCATTAACTCGTTAGGAAAGGGGGCAATAAATCAATTGAGAAGTAGGGTCCTTTTCCAATTTTCATACAATCTGACTTCTTTTTGCAACAAGTCGAGTCGCCCCCTGCTGGCAATTAGAAAGAATACGGTTTCAAGGCTTTTCTGCATTGGCTTCATTCTTCAGGCATAGAGGTTGCTGCTTGGTCTAAACTAAACTTCATTGCCCCTTTAATTAAGCTGTGGGTGTGGCTGACTGTTTCCTTAGCCAATGGCAGCAAATGCCTAGCTTAAGTGGTGATTGGCTAATAAAACAAGTAAAAAAAATTCCCTTTACTGGAAAAGGTTGTCATTGTGTTAATTAGAAGTCGACAGACTTTTAATTAAGTTGACCTCTGAGGAAGCAGCTCAACCCACCGTGTGACAGTCTGAGAGAAAGATTAGGAATAGAAAGTGAGGCAGAATATTCCTGAGAGGGTACACTGGGTAGCAGAATGCTAGCATCAGCTCATTTTAATGGGCCATATAAAAACAACTGAGGAGGAAAAAAAAACTTTACTATAGCCGTCAGTGCCAACTGGTCTGGCATGCAGCTGTTTCCCTAACCCTCCTCCCTATTCATAAAAAAAACATATTCTCATCTCATGGCGTCTCAATGAACAATATCACATCACAAACAACCCACCCGCCCAACTGCCCCGTCACATATGGCACCAGGGCGAACAGAGACACAGAGGAGCCGGGAGACAGTAGGATTAGTACCACCATCAGTCTCCGTTGTAGGAAACCTGCCCGTGGTGCCAAAAAATGCCTCAGACGCTCAACATTCAGCGTTCATCAACACGCACCCTGAAACAAAAGGCACATGCTTGTCGTCAAACACACATGTACTCACAATCACACCCACTTTCCCCCCCCTCCATCCCTCCTCGCTCTCAAGCCATCTTGTTTGATCAAAAGCATTTCCTGTGCATCTGCTGTCCCCCGTCAGATGACTTTCAAACAAGTCCTGTTATTTGGTGGCGAGCAGATGGGAGTTGGAGAAAAATTTGTTTAGAAAAGCCCCAGTTTGGTCTCAACAAAGTTGCAGTCTTAGATTTATGTCTAGAAAGCTTTCCTGTAAGCCTGGACATATGTGAAATGAGTCACTTAAGTAGACAAAGGAAGTTCTACCTGATATCAGGTGAACGGATTCTGGCATTATCTAGAGACTTTTCACTTTCATCCATTGTTCTTCCCTTCTATTTGCTCAATTTGTGGTCTCAGCTTTTAGTTAAATTCTGCATGTTCTAACATCAGTCTCAGGACAGTAATTTAAGCAATAAAGAGTATGTCATCATACGTAACCCCTGAACTTCTTTACTTTGCTGTTAAGTGGTCAGAATTGCAGTGGCGGTGTAATTTACCTAGAAACTACAGCCAGAACACGTCTCCCTCTCAGGGGTCATTAAGCCGAGGTCGGAGGGTGGCAAAACACACATGTGCCCTCTCAACCGCACCTCCCCTCCTCCAGGTTTCCAGCACGGAGAGACTCAGAGCTGAGAGCTTCGGCTGTCTCCAAAACTGTGATTCTATCTGTGAACGCTTCATTGACACATGGGGGGGCTTTGTCGGCCATTACAGCTCTATTTTGTGCTAAACGAGTGGGTAATTAGGAGGCCTGTGGCACACCAGGCCCCTACAGGGAGGGGTCCACACAGACCCACGGAGAAAGAACAGTGGGGCTGTCTTGAGCCTGACATACACTGGCACTCTGTGGTCCTCCTCTGTAAAAAACACAGCGTTGTTTCTGGAAAATAAGCTGACAATAACACTGCACTTCAACGTGGGCTGAAAAGCTAAAATTAGTAACCATTCTTTATGCTTTTAATAATGTTTATACACTTTTCCTGATGTTATTGGCAGTTTTTGCTCCCTGTTAATGACTTGCCTGGTTGTGGGTGTCTCGTTCAGGAAGGACTTTTGTGTTGGCGTGTTTGATGAGCCTTATGGTAGCCATATGAGTCTTCCTGAGGGATGTCATTTCCCCAGCAGTTCCTCATCTAATATCAGTTGAGGGGGATAAAGTTGGACCACCCGCGAATGAACAGGGGCTCGTATCTCTGAACCGTGCTGCTGAGCTTTAGCTAATTAATTGTGTGGTCAGTGTGAGGAATATCAGTGAGGCCTAGTTTAAAGATCTGTGGTATGATTTTCCTCAGAAGTTACAGTGAATGTATGTAAGTGTGTGTGTGTGTGTGTGTGTGTGTGTGTGTGTGTGTGTGTGTGTGTGTGTGTGTGTGTGTGTGTATATGTGGGTAGGGTAAGTGGTTAGTCAGGTCCCTCTGGCCACTGTGTTATTAGCGGGAGGCTAACTCGGTTTCTGTGGCTCGCATTGTGCTTAATCGCTTGACAGCTCTTGGTTACCCTGTGGTTTGCCACTGCACCAACAACTCAGCACGTGTGCACACATGTATGTGTCAGTGTGTGTTCAAGCGTAGAGGCATGTCGGTTTGTTCACGTAGATATGATTGCAAATGTATATCTATCCCCTAGCATCTGTGTCTCCATGTGTGGACCCACACGACATGTTTTGCAGAGAGAGTGTGTGTTATTGGTGTCATTAGTCTAGTGTAGCCACAGTGCTGATTTGGAGCAGAGCTAATAGGCCTCATTAAATGTCATTTTGAGCTAATAGACAGGGAGTGGTTGTTTAAACCAATATGCTTTTATAGGTGGTTCTGTCTCCTTTCAGCTGCTCCTGACGGTGGCTGCGGCCAGCTGAGACAAACTTCCTGAGTGATAATAGCCGAGCCGTAATAACACAATATACTAGGTTTTCTGTCCAAACCCACTGTTCTCATTATAGTTAATTGATGACAGACAAACATAGAAGGTGACAAAAACCATTGTGGCGTCACACGTACTGTGCCTCGCTGTGGCATATTGCAGTGGTTACAGTGCATAACCGAGTATAAGTGACGTGTGTGTGTGTGTGTGTGTGTGTGTGTGTGTGTGTGTGTGTGTGTGTGCTGTGTGTCGGCGGTGGAGGTTCGTGGTCAGGCCCGTCTGTGCTCTCTGGTGTTTGAAGTGGCTGGGTCTGGGGGGTTCTGGGCTTGGGGACAGGGTCGTGTTTTGGTTCGATTTTGGTCAGGGTGTTAACAAGTTTGGTGAAGAGGCCCTGGTTACATACAGGCCTGCAGACAATATTAGTGGTTCAGGAGACCTGTCTGCCAAGCAAAACTCTTCCTGCGACACACACACCCACACTCACACACATATTCACACAATACTTTCACATATGCTTCTGTATACATTTATAGCTTAAATAATAGTGGTGCATTTATTTTTAGTAAAATGTGAGTCAGGCTAGGGACTTAGATGAAGTTAGCATAGTAGCAACAAGTCAAAGTTTCTCCTGCAAAAAAATTCCAAGGAGCCCTCCCAGCGAAGGCTCTGTCACCTCCAGTTACTAACCTGGGAAACCAGAACAGCCAGGAGACCCTTGCCAGAGGACCTCAGGCTGTGGTCCAGCTCACAAGAGGTCAGGAGTTGACAGATGTATTTTGGAGTTAGACCTAATGATGTGGTTGCACTTCCTTGAATATGTTACAACCCAGAATCCAAAAAAGATGGGGCACAGTGCAAAACATAAATAGACAGAATGCATACATTTCACAATGAGTGTATATTTTTACAATAAAAGAAAAGTTTCCCAGTTTGAGCGATATCTTGTCTTTGTACTGTATACAGTACAATATAGGCCGTAAAAGGATTTGCAAATCATTGCATTCTGTTGTTATTATGTTTTTAATAGCATCCCAAATTTCTTTTTGGAATCTTGGTTGTAAGTTCCCAGATTTCTAGACTGACCGCCAAGGAAAAGCAGATTTATTGCCATTTCATCGGAAGAAATTGTTAGACATCCAGCTTGTGAGGGCAGTTAATGAGGGATTACCATTATGGCCAGGTGTTATTGATGCATACGAAAGGCTAAAACCAACCACATGGATGATGTCCAATCTGTGCACATCCCAAGTTTTCTATCTATGTGGATGTGCAGATCAGTAGTAGTAGTAGTAGTAATAGGGAGTTTTTAACACACTGCCCCCTACAGTTTGGGAGAATATCTGCTGCGATGAGAGTATAAAAAATCCATCCGTTTCCTCGTAACGATTCCACATCGGCCATGTCTGTGTGACTGTCTGTACAGAAGGCATAACAGGGTCTTTACTACCATACTCAACCCAAATCCACACCCACACACCTAAACAACCTTATAGGAGTGGTTGCTCGGCTTAGCCCCATTTAAACTCTTTGAAAAAAACTGCCACCTTCAGTGCTGTTAGCTGGAAACAGTATGAGTAAGTGAGACGCCTACAATAACATTTTCTGTCATGACGACACCATAAGGCCTTCGAACTGTGTCATCACACACACATGCCATTACATGTGCTTGCAGGGTATTATTACCTGCTGTAAAGCCTGAGCTTTGTGTCTGACAACAGCAGTTTAATGCCCAGTGCTAAATGCTGACGTTCCTCAGAAGGGGCTAATTACATAGTGCCACGCTATTCAAAATATGTGTCTGAATAATGTGCAGGAATATGAGGCTCTTGATGTTTCTGGATTATTATGTCTCAGCAGTGACTACCTCAAGCAACATGTCCAAAAAAATATAATATACTTTTGTACAGCGTCCAGGTACTTAAATAGGATTCTAAAAGACTCAATAGCCTTTCTCCCTCACAGACAGTTACACACCCACACCTATCTGCTGCTGCCTTACTCGAAACAGATTTTAACAATGGGAGCCGGACAAATAAAACTCACCCAAACATCAGGAGGAAAAGGAATGAAAAGAGGGAGGGAGAGAGGGAGGAGGCAGGAGGGGGAGGAAAGAGAGAAGAGAAAAAAAGACTGCAGGCTTTTCCAGAGGCAGTCAGTCAGTTGAATGTCTTATGAAGTTCCTTGAAGAGGTGCCAAGGCCTTTACAGCACAAAACACAAAATCATTCAGTGGGAGGGGGAGACAGAGAGGAAGACAGCAGAATAAAGAGTGAGAAAGGGGGGCAGATAGTGAATCATAAGAAGAGATAAAGATTATGAAAGAGGGTCCGTAGCTTGGCCGCGAGCTGAAGTGAAAAATATCTCGGAGGGATTTGTTCTCCCCCATTCTGAATCAAAACACTTTAATGTGAGCGGAGAGGTGCAGAGGGAGCACACACAAGCCAAACTCCATGTGTCTGTACGTGTGTGCGCTTTAAACTTTGTACAATATTGTACAAGTGTGTATATAATGTGTTTTTGTGTTCAATAAATGTTTCGCCTTTGGGAATTGTTGTGTATGTCTGTGTGTGTACGTAAGCGCGCCTGTGTGTGTGTGTGTGTGTGTGTGTGTGTGTGTGTGTGTGTGTGTGCCCTTCCCTTGCCTGGCTTGCTTCCTCCAGGCTGGAACGCATGGACCACACAGACGGCTGGCAGCGCTCCACGACAGCCTGGCTCCCCCTTTCTCTCCGTCTCCTTCTCTCCTTCGCTTGCTGCCTCATCTCCCGCACCTCCTTTCTTTTTCACTTCTTCCACTTTTCTCTTTTTTTCCCAAATTCTGTTTTTATTATCTGCACTCTTCTCTTTCTCTCCTCCTCCCGCCCACCTCTCCCTTTATCCCCAGACCCCCATGGTAGACGGGCGTCTGGCTGTCACCCACTCAGCGCTTTTCCTTTCGAGCCACGCTCTGCCAGTTTTAGATTGCCACCTGAAATAATTCATTGTTTCTGACCGCTCACAAAAACAACATGGCCACTGTGAGGGCTCCAAATAAAAAAGTGAAATATGGACCCAGTGTATTCATTCATCGACTTTACTGGCCGTTTCACTGCAAGATGACTGACACACACACACACACACACACACACACACACACACACACACACAAACACAGACTGGCTGATTCAACCCAGGCTCCATGAGCATGGGGGTTTTTCTGAATCAGCCCCAAAGATACATTCATCCAAGCTCACCCAGTGATCATAAACCAGCCTGAAGGGCTTAGAGGGCATGACGTGACACCAAATTTATAAATTATCCCATTTATTCAGGATTTCTGGCGCTCCGCATTTTCCTCACATGTTACTTAGTCAGGCAGCAGGCAGGCAGAATTTCCTAGTGATGTGTCTGTAGTGATAGCTGAAACTTGATGTGTTGGTCGGGGGAGGAGGTTCTTTAAAGGGATAAATCAACAATTTGGAAACATTTTCCCGCTGAGAGCTGAGAATCCATTCCACTCTTCAGTCTGTACAGTAAATATGAAGCAATAGCCAGGAGAGGTTAGCTTAGGTAAGCTTAAAGACCAGAAATGGGTAAACAGCTAGCTTGGCTTTATCCTAATACAAAATGAACCCAGATTTTTAAAGTTTACTTATTGACACTTCATATCTTGCTTGTAACAAATTTTGTTGCCTTTTGACAGAGCCAGGCTAACTATTTCCAGTATTTATGCTAGGCTAAGCTAGCCAGCTGTTATCCCAACAGCCTAAAATTTCCCATTGGACCCAAAGCCCATTTGTCCTACGGTCCATTATCCCCAAAACAAAAACCCATTGTTTCAAAGGCCCAATAGTCTAAAAATATACACTGCAGTTGTTTTAGTCCAGTGACTGCCGGACTTACTTTCAGACTCTGCTAACATAGTACTCAGTTCAACAGATCTGGGTTTCCCATTAAACAAATGCTTTGAATGTCCGAAAGAAAGACTTGTTATTTTGACTGATTTCAAACGTTAACAGCAAGGTAAATTAACTAAAGTAACGTGTGTAATGTTTCTGTTTGACATCCCGAAACAAAACATGTAATTTCATTAAGTCAGAATTATTCGGAATAATGGGCTCTCAGTCTAATGGGATATTTTTCACACTATTGGGCTGTCCGAACAATAGGATGTTGGTACAATGGCGTGGCATGCTACATGTTAAACGTACTGACAAAAACTTAATATCAAGCTTCTCATCTAACTCTCAGCGAGAAAGCAAATAAGTTTTCCAAGAACTACACATTTAAACTTTTTAGCCCTTGGAACTAAGTTGTGAAGAGCACAAACCATTCCCTAGCGAAAAAAACCTTGGGTATTAAAGCTTGGGCCTGGACATATGAGGGAGCAGCTAGGTATTCGTCAAAGATCTCTGTGCTCAGGCTCAGATCCAGTCTAATGCTGCCATTAATTACAGAGGACTTATATTCTGTTTGCCTACTTGCTCTTACTAACTGCTATCAGATCAGCAGGGGCGAGTTGAATCCAGACTTATGTCTCTGGGACGGCTGAAATAATACTATTTTAGGATCAGTGTGCAACTGTGTGATTAGAGATACTATCTATAGAGGTGTTATCTAATCATTATTAATCTTCTCTAGTGTATGTGCGTGCATGTGTGGGCCCGTACTGTACGTGCATGTACAAGGGGTGTATGCACGATGCATGTGTGCAAATGTGCATGATTACATGCACAGACGTGCGTTTGCATACGTCCATTCTTGCATGTGTGTGTTTCCTATGTGTGTTTCCGTGTGTGTGCGAGTTGCTAACATCTGGTCTGAATCTGTCCATGTTTCCGGCCGCTGGCTGGGCAGGGAAGTGGCAGGCGCTATCGAAAATCTCCGCTGTTTTCACAGGGATGATGGGAATCTCAGGGACTTTCCCTACGGCAGTGAAATCATCCGCCTTTCCCGCTCCTTTAAATACCCCCGGCTCATTCCTCCGCCCTACTAGGGTTCCGATAAAACAGCTGAGACGTCTTGTGTTTGGCAACAGTTGTCGTCTAAAAGGTGTAATTAACTCATGAAAAACTGTATTTACTGTCAAGGCAGGCTAAACTAATGGACTTGAGGTCTGGCTGTTTGGAGTGTAAATTGGACCTTAATGTGGTGGTTGACATGCTGCATTCCTATAGGAGAAAAATACATTTAAACTGGGCTGCATCCATAGGTTTTATGACAATAAGATGGAAGCTAAGAGCTACTAAAATTGTGACAAGTTTAAGTCACCAGTGAAGGAGAGCTGGCTTGTCATGCAGACCAGAATTATCTTCATCCCCTAAAATATACATGTAAATATCTGTCTGTATTTTGGGATCTTCTTCTTCTTCTTGAAATCCTAAACCCTCTCTAACTATTTCACCATTCGCTGTAGTCTTTGCTCAGCACTCTGTGTCTTCTGACTGGTCCAGACCCATCCAGTGATCTTAATTTACTGGTCATCAGGGTCTCTTCCTCTCCATGTGCCTCCCCCCCCTCGTGTCTGTCCCCCTCTGTCTCCCCTCATCTCCCTCGGTCTCCCATTGCTATTTATTCCCATCACTAGGAGACGGCCTGTGCACAAAGCCCGCACTGTGTCCCGAGGCTTTTTTAGAATAGAAATTCGGTCTGTTGAAAATGGAAACGCTATGATTGACTGGGCACAGCTTGCACAGAGAGATGAGGAATGCCAGGGAGAGGCACAAATTATCCGCAGAAACGATGGAGAAATATTATTAATGAAATATGGCCATGAATTATGTTATAAAGCAAAAAAACACTTCAATAAGCTGTGGTTTTCAAGTAGCCGATATTATTCGCGTTCCAAAGCAACTATGTAAAGAAGCGGATGATGAGATTGTCTGTTTATTTTGAACTCGATGATGCCAGTCCGGTAACGTCATTGTAATAAAAATCATGGTCTGTCTGACTGTCACTGGCTGCATTCTCACTCCCGAGTCATTGCAGAGCAGAATTCCAAACAGTTGCTCCAGAATAAATTAATTTGTTGTGAAGAGTCAGATGGTTTATAAAAGCATTACTGTGGCTGAAATAATTTTGGAGTAGTGGAAAAATTCTACGCAGAGGATGACAGCGTTTTTTAAAGATCATTTCTTTGTCATTTGGTGTTAATTTGATGACGAATAAACGGGATGATGGAGGTCATTAGTACACATGTATGACTATGAGTCCACACAGACTCCCGGTGAGGCGATTTTCTTTGGCCTTTGATCTTCATAATGGTGAATTCTCTGAACATCTCCTCTCCCTCCATAACACCCACACAGTCGTGTAGGTGTAGTGCCAGGCCTTTGTTCCCAGCCCAGGCAGCAGGCAGGTTGGGCAGGATTCTGAAGTAGCTCGTTGTTTCTGCCTGAGCCAACTGGAGCTCTGCCAAGCACAGCAGGAGTTTCTACTCTCCTCTGTTTGATATTTACTTTACCGCCTTTACAGGAGAACTAGTACGAGACCAGACAGACGCACTGACACAAACCTGTGTCAGTGATAAAAAGGCCTGTGTGTGCACAGGCCTCTCTTTTTACCCCACCTTTGCTAAACTACAGTCTACACCTGGGCCCTTGGGCAGGTTTTGTTCTGGTTCCCACTACAGGGCTGATAAAGCTGCTGGGAGAGAGGCCCAGACAGAGCAAGTGACACATTGTCTTGTGTTTGTGTGTACGACTTGTGTGTTTGCAATGTGCGCGTCCTGTATTGAGGGATCAGCCTGAGAGAGGGATGAGAATGAAATCAGGGATCTAAAGGGTGTCAAAGTATTGGCAGAGGAATGCAGGAAAAGATGTAACATATTTGGCATAAGTTACGACTCCTGTGGGGATAATGAGGGAATGGCGTGAGAGCTTGTGTTTACCTGAGGAAGAAGCCTCAGGTTAAAACTAAACATACATGCAACTTCTCACTCTCGCCTTTTTAACTATATATTTCTCTCATGCAAGGTGATGCGAGATAATTACCAGAGTCTTTGTTAATTAGCAGGATGTAGCATCCCACTCCCAAAAGCCTTTCTTTACCTCCTCTTTGTTTAGGACTTAAACTATGTTGACCAAGTTAGGCATGGCACACAGAACAGCTGAGTAATTAAAACGTTATCGAGGTTAACTGAAAAACTGCTTGCCAAGAGAACAAACAAGCAAAGACAATTTGCATGCAACATCACAGCAGTAATAAATACTTTAATCAAATAAATAATTTTACACCGCAACCTGAAACATCCTCACCAATTAAATAATATTCTCGTGTGTCCACAGGACATCGTCAGAAACTTGAGGACCCTCCAAAGACTGGTCTCTTCTCAGACCGCCTTAGTGAGCTGGAGAGGATGAGAGTGAGGGTGGCCGTTCCTACTCAAGGCCCCCGGCCAACTCTCAACACAGGGGCCAACTCCTTCAACCTGCAGGGACAGACACAGATAACAGGTGAGCCCCTGAATCTTAACTATTATGTCAGACCCAGAAAAGGTAAGATTATGCTTCATCCAGCCTTGTGAAGTGTCGTAGAGCAGGATCGTTCTATGCTGTAGATGGTCTTGACCACTATCCCCCCCACCATTAAAAACTGCCTGTGGGATTACATAATTAGGGGTCACCAGATTAAAATACAATCTTTTTGCCACACAGACTTTCAGGCTAGCATCAAAACTGTATTTCGGAGTCATTTATCAGATGTGTCATAGCACCAAATAATATCAATATCTTATTTCCTTAACTAAACAATGGAACCATTTTCCTCCAGAACTTCTCCAGAATGAAAATGATTTTAGGCTTTACGTATTGGGTTTCATTTCATTTGTGAAATTATGTTTTTATGGCCTGCTTCCAGTGACACAAGGAATTTAAAAATGGCTGGGAGATCATTCATCATATATCAAGTTACGTTATTATTGTATTATGATATGCAGTGAAGTCAGTTGGCGAAGTGAGCTTTTTCAAGGAAACTAATTGAGAAGTGACAAAATGAGTCATTACAATTTCAGTTTTACATGTGTTTTGTCTGATGTGATTTATTACTATTATTAACTACTGCTATTGAACATCAATTTAATTATTTCATATTTAATTATACATATTGTTTTTCAATGATGCCAGAAAATATTCTTTTTATTTATTTATTTTAGACCAATTGCCCAGCCTTACATTTTATGTTCGCATTCAATGATGAGATATTTCGTGGATTCACTGATTTAAACACGTGCAAAGAAAATCAAAAGACAACATTCACTGAAGAAGTAGGAACATACAATATGAACCCACACATTTTCTTTAAAAAAAAAGACACACAGAGACAAAGCAATATTTACTGTATGTAATATCAAACCCCATCTACTTGCACATTGTGCTGGGACCCCATAACGTCCAGTGCAGCATGTTACATTGCCTCTGAGATCGTCTGTCTTCCTCTCCTCCGTCACTCTATCAATCTACATCCAAGAAGGTAACAGCATCTCTCACGGTCGGGGATGGCCGCTACCTGATCGCCCACACCTGTGGAGGCGCGTCACAGGTCGTCATTTAGCTCTTAGTTACTCTCTGGCATGGCTTTGTAGTGTTACTTAGTGGATCATTTGAGGGATGGTTGAACAGCGGCTAGCAGAGAGTATTATTCACTGGATCCCACATTAATTGCATGTGAGCAAGGTGCTTCTCAGGTGTAAATATTCTAAAGGTGAAGCTTAAACTTAATATCAAGGTGCAGCTTTGATGAGAACACTTTTCTGTGTCCGACACCTCCACAGCTCTGTCGCATGAACCCAAGAACCAGATCACCACCACACACGTTCCAAATGGGTTTTTGAATAGATTTTCAAATCAAAGTTATTTTACACTATTCATTATATAAAACCAGATTGATATTACTGTTTTTATACAATTGAACTGGTAATGAGGTCTGCACGGTCATGTTTGCATTCTTGCCATGCACCACTTGGAGTGGCTGCTAGACTTTATCCCTTCACTATTTTAGCTGTTTCAACCTTTCATCCATTAGTTCTTTTAGCTAACTAATTTAACCATTTAGCAGCGGCGGAAGAAGTATTTCCACTACAAATAAATGCATTCAAACCTGCATTCAAAACTTACTTAGGTAAAAGAACAAGAGTATCAGCATCAAAATGTACTTGAAGTATCGAAAGTAAAAGTATTTGTTATGTAGAATGGCCCCACTTGATTGTTATATATATTCCAAATATATTGTTATATTATTATTTTTATGCATTTATGTAGGCAGTTAATTTTATCAAGGTGGGGCTAATTTTAACTACTTAATACACTGTTGAGGTTTCATTAAAAAATGTCTAATCACAATAAATATCATGTTTTTCATGTTAAATCTCAACCTGAAAAGTAACTAAAGCTGGCAGCTAAATGTAGTGGAGTAAAATATACAATATTTGCCTCAAATGTAGTGAAGTACAAGCATATATCTACATGAAATGGAAATACTCAAAAACCTTAAAGTTGTGTTTAAGTACAGTACTTGAGTAAATGTCCTTCATCACATCCCACCACTGCCATTTGTCTAGTAGTAGCCTACTTTCACCATTAGTTTATTTATCTATTTCAACCATTGTTTATTACTATTTAAATTATGATTCATTATTTTTAGCTAGCTAACTATCTAACTATCTTTCTGCTCGCTTCTAAACTCTCAATTCCAGCAAATAGTGTTAAAAAATACAGCTAACTCAATATGTTGTTCATTACTGTTATTTCTAATTAGTTCAACAAGTCTACAATCTTTCTACAAGCCTGGTTGGTAACTGCCCTGGTTGGGAATCACCGAATTAGACATTGTAAATCACTATTTGTTCACAAATTTCATCATAACACATAAAAATAGCTTGCATACAATGCAATAGCGACCGACTTTCATGTTTACAATAGTGTTGCAAAACAGACACAGTGGGTGTGTGTGTGTGTGTGTGTGTGTGTGTGTGTGTGTGTGTGTGTGTGTGTGTCTGTTTGTGTGTGTCTGTTTGTGTGTGTGTGTGTGTGTGTGTGTGTGTGTGTGTGTGTGTGTGTGCACGCAGTGGTTATTTTCTTGGTTGTCTGCTGGTGTGTTTACACCCTGGGTGTGTGCCAGCAAGGCTCTCTGTGCCTCAGCTGCGAGCTCAGTGTTTTATAAGGCAAACAGGAAGATCTTCTCTTCGAAGGTAAACATTAGATGTGTCATTATGGAGGATGTTGCATAACGTGCCCAACTGATACTTACCTCTAAATCTAAGCACAGAGAAAAAGAGACACTGATAATGTCTTCAGTTGTTGTGAATGTTATTGTCAATTTGCTTCACATTAAACCAAAAAACAAAAGAACATTTGAACCAGCTGATGGGCCAGTGGTAATTATTCTTTCTTTCTTTCCCTGTTGTTTCTCTTTGTATGTCTTTCTGGGCTATTTTTCTCCTTCCTCCTTCTCCATCCCTCGCTTTCCTTCTCCCCATCAGACCCTCGTCAGTCCCAGTCCTCTCCTCCCTGGTCCTATGAACAGACGTACCCGTCCTACCTGAGTCCCATGGCGTCCCCCTCAGTCCACTCCACCACCCCCCTCTCCTCCAGCCGAGGCACGGGCCTGCCTGCCATCAGTGACGTGCCTAGACGATTGCCAGGTAGAAGCACTACTCTGCCTCTGTGTGAAACCACCCAGTCTCTATGTCCCATCAGGGCCGCATAAACTGCCACAAATAATCCAGATGACACATTTTTTTATGCAATTGACGGAGCAAGGGGAGAGAGAAAGACAGACGTGCACACACATCAGATCACACTCAAAAGCAGAAACATAAACAAAGACGACAAATCTATTCGCTACTATTTACCAGAGACTCAGTGAGCTGCAGTTAGCTCATTCTCAAATGAGCAGAATGAGCCATGTAGTCAGAGTCTCTCCAGAGAGTGGTTTGGATGGCGTGGATGACAGTGGAGGAAAAAAGCGATTGTTTCCGTTTTTTTCCTCACTCCAAGCCTTTGATCCCATAGGAGTATGGGTAATAACAGGCCGCGGGATAATAACAGGCTCATGACTGACAAATAAAGTGTCTTTATAGCAATATGCTACTCTCACAAGGCATTCTGGGTAATTGTGTGCTGTTTGCTCTAGCGGCAGCATCTGTGTTCCAATTTGTCTCTGTTTTTCCCCCAATGTGAAAGCTCCTTTAAACTCCCTACATGCCGCCAGACAAGTTTCTCCCCCGTACACCTGTTTGACTCACTGCCATGTGAGGGTTTTTTTCTACCCTACTTTTTTCCCTCTGTTTTCTTGTACAAACGTACTACACCCTCCTGTGTGTGAGTGTGTGTGTGTGTGTGTGTGTGTGTGTGTGTGCCCCGAGCAAGGGTGAGTGATTACGCGACGCAGCCGTGTGACTCTGCATTAGAAAGGGTTTAAAATCCAGCCAGCTGCCTTGTCAGCTTTGATTAGTTTGGTCTTTCCCTGCAGCTTTCATCTCGCGAGCGTCGGGCTTTGTTCTCAAAGTGACACACCGTGCATGTGCGAGCACACGCATCAACGCAGGCCCGAACCTCGCCTCCTGCCTTCACCCACTTGCACACCTCGAGCACTTAATGCCTTCTAAGTGATGTGACTAAGGCTCTCAGATCTCTGGAGATCATGTTGACACCTCGCCAGGCTGCTCTGTAACAGTATCCAGCCACACAACATACCGACAAGTACAAGCAGAAGCTGATATGGATGCTCCAGTGCAAACACCGCACCATCCCGCCCGCCTCTGAATACACACCTACACACCATCAAGCTCATGTGTGACACAAGCAAAAGTTCATCAGTCAAGTAATATTAATTCGGAAGTGACTCTGTAGAGTTTGTGAAAATCCGTCCAAATATTTAGACATTGTTCCGCTCTGGTTTCATTTAAACTAATAAAGTTCGATCTGGCTCATCATCACAAGGCTCCTTTGAGCACTAAAATAGGTCCAAATGTTAAAAGCAGGAGTCAGGAGTTTATTGAACAGCGCCGGTCACGTCTGAGATCACACTGCTCCTCCACAGCGGAGACAATCACCTACTATTTCTATTAGAATCAAACGGATCTTGTGGAAAGAGGAAGTTTAAAGGCCTTAATTGGCAGCATATGCTATCTGACGCTAGCGACAAACCCGGCTTCGCAATTCCTCCCTGCACATAAACACTGTGTCCCCCCCCCCTCCTCTTCTTCCCCGCCATCCCCTGTCCTCTCACAGCAGACATGGTGACACGGAAGACGCCTGGTGATTTATGATAAGAGCGCCATGGCTGGACTAAACCACTGAGAGGAGACGGGAGGGAGGGAGTGTGAGAGAGAGGGAGGGGGGGGGGGACCTCCTATTCTCCTTAAACTCTGCGCCCAGCGCGAAGCTCGCCGCAGCCAGTTAGTGGTTTTTGGGTATTTTTTAAGGGATGAAGCGAAGAGAGGAACGAAGGGTGAGATGGAGCGGCTCCTTCTCGGCTCTCTCTCTCGCTCGCCGGCGCGCGTGCACACAGGAACACACACGTACACACACACGCTGGAGCCGATGGGAGGCGAGGAGAGGAGCCACATCAGAGCTCAGCCCTGCCTCATTATGGATCTCATGGAAACTGTTTCTGCTCAAAGTGTTTCCACATGTGCAGCTCCTGATTCATCCCAACTGCTTTTTTATGTGCATACAGTATTCACACACATACGCACCCCCCCCCCCACCCACACACACACACCATTTCCACACACACATTTGCATGCATAAACAGTTATACAGATATACATGCGCCAACACACACACAGAAACATAAATATGCAGAGGCATAAACATATTAAAGCACATGCATGCGTGGGGGAGTTCTATCAAAACTCACGAGTCAAAGTGAAAAACATCAATAAACTTGATGTATATAACAATATTTATAGATTCCATAACTGTACCCACAAAATCCATTAGCCAAAGTGTTTTGTGAATTAGTAATACAGATATCTGGCTCAAAATCTTTGATTACATACAATCAGTTTACTACTGTTTAATTTCTCAGGGGACTTATTTGTTAAATTAAATTCCTCTGCGAGACAAAGTGCTAAATAGTTTAAGAGTCCAAAGCCACATTTCAAATCATCAAAAGTGACAAACTGGTATAAAGACGTGTTATTATTTCCTGTAGGATGATATCTGCTGTTGAATCCTAAAGAAATGTTTTTCTGTGTCTGCAGGTTCTTCTGACCTGAGTCCGTTCCCTGGTCAGTTTGAGCGGCAGTTCCCGGGCCTGTCCTCTCTCACAGAGAGCCGTTTCTCCAGCCCACGCATGCACTACCCGGCCACCTTCACCTACACTCCGCCCGTCACCTCCGCCATGTCGCTGGGCAGCGCCCACTACCACACCTACCTTCCCCCTCCTTACCCGGGCTCCACCCAGAGCCAGAGCGGACCCTTCCAGACCAGCAGCACTCCCTATCTCTACTACGGCGCGTCGTCCGGCTCCTACCAGTTCTCCATGGTTCCCGGCGGGGATCGCTCGCCCTCCCGCATGATCCCGCCTTGCACTAGCGCCTCCACGGGCACCTCCCTGGTCAACCCCAACCTGCCCAGCCAGACGGAGGGAGGGGTGGACGGCGACGGGAGCCACAGTAACTCCCCGACTGTTCTCAACCCCGGAGGCCGCATGGATGAAGCTGTCTGGAGGCCATATTGAAGAAAACCAACTGAGATTGGAAGTGATATCATGGTTTGAAAGCACAAAACCTTTTTTTATTGAAAAGGGGATTTTTGGGCTCTCATCAGCTGTCTCTACCTTTTACTTGGAAATTAAGGTTGAGATAAAAAATAAACAAAAGACCAGACTTGTTTGGACTTGTCTTCCTGGAATGTGTTTTGACCAAGGCACCACAAAGGGAGTCATTCTACAGCCAAAAGACAATTTTGGTTTACTAGGCCCAAGTGGATAAGACATTATTTCAGTTTTATTATAATCCACAAGCTAAGGGATGCTTCAACAATATTTGTAAAAGACTGCCTCTTTTGTATAGTGTTTGTATTTCAATAAGGCTTTTTGCAGAGCATGTTTTTGTACTACGACAATATCAAGATGCAAGTTAGGCACTGAGTAGCAAGTGATGAGAGTAACACATATGTTACCTTAAGTGGTATGGACAGAAAATTTGCTTTAAACCAATTAATTTAACTTGTATATTGTGGGTGAAACATTGATGTAGATTGAGGCGTTTTCTTAGTTTTAACTTATAAAGCCATAAATTATGTATTGTATTTGAAACTTGAGTCAAAGAAGTGTAATCTGAATATTTTTGATGCATCTATATGACTAAGTTAAAATGTTTTTTTTGATAGGTAATTTAAGAGCTTGAGAGGTTTAATTTTTATTTTTTTTGTAGCACCCAAAGATTTAAATCGTTTCGAATATGAAATGTAATTTCCAAAGAGTATTGCAACATGTTTCTTCTGGTGTAACTTTCAGTTTAACTGCTCCACGCGTTAAGAGCCCAACATCCTCGCTAGGCGTTGACACACATTTGGCTTGGAATTAAACCTTTGGTATTTATTGAGCAATAACTTGTATTGTGCCTCTTGGCAACATACCATGAAAAGAGAGCTTCAATGAGGAAAAATAATTATCCGTTGGGGAAATTCTGCTTGATTCCTTTAGTTCGTCTAGTCTGACATGCACACAGATACATATGTATTTTCTTGTCCAAATAAGAAATGGTACATTTACACACGAGCTGACATGTAGCCCAAAGATTGTGGCGGCACCACGCCTAGTGGCGCTCAGAGTGCACTCCAAAGCAGCAGGTCAGACTTTAAGGTTCAGTTATTTTACAATACATGAACTCCTCAGGACTGGACTAATCCCTGGATGATCTCAGATCCTTTTCAAATCCAGTCCGGCTGAATCGTCTGTCAAGCGAGAAAACATGCCAAGTCTATTACAGCTTTCATTTCATGTGCAGAAGATGGCTTTGAAAAAGTTTGTCTTAGTGTGTGACACACACGGGTACTTTTTGTTTCTTTTCTTTTTTCTCTTCCAGTCTCTGAGACTGGAAAGGAAATATCACAGTTAAAGACAAAAGAGACTGTGACATTCCTTCAGACATTTATTTATTTTCCTTTTTCTTTTTGCTTTTCTTGACAGATTTGTATCAACCTCACTTGCCGGTGTCACAATCTAAAATCATTCTGTGGCACCAGCATGAGGGGAGGTCTGATATTTTCCAATTTGAAGTTACTATGTAAAATTTAAAAAGAAGTGTTGGAGTTAAAGGAAAAAAGTGCAAAGGGAGGTGATTGGATGCAGCTGCTGGCAGCAAACTGGTAACCAAAAAATATGGGAGACTTGTGTATGTTTGTTTCATAAAGCACTTATTTCTTGTTTTATTTCTAGCAGCACTTGCGGCAGGCTGCCAGCAGGGCTCGTGGTTTTGGTGCTCGGTGCAGATATAACGCCACTGGAGACACACACACACACACACACACACACACACACACACACACACACTCAGAATGGATAACACTTGGCCAAACAAGCCATTTTGGAGTTGAATCTGATCTCACAAGGCAGTTGGTATTTGTTTGAAAAAAGCATATTTCTTGCTTCCATACAATATGATATTCAGTGCATGTAGGTAATATAATAACCCAATTTGAAAAAGCTGAGAAAAACATGGCCCTGTCCAAGGATCAGACTTCAAGCTTTTCATTGAAGGTTTGCACGCAGTGCCTCTTTCCAGTCTCTGCAGAGGATGTTCTGAACTCACTTAATGGAATTGAACATGTCACAGTACATTTCCCCGACTGCTTCAGCCCAAACGAAAAGTCTTTTTGCTGTTACAGTGTAACATAAGAAAGCAAATAAAAACCTTTTAGATTGTTGTGATTTTATAGCTTTTTTCCAATTACAAATTTATTCTATGTCTCCATAGTTACTATGCACATCTGAGTTTATTTAATCCGCTTCTTTCTTTCCAGACTTTGAACAGGAAATGGTCTTTTAAAAACTGTTTACACATCAATGCAGCACTGACATCCCATTTTGTCCTCATCTGCTTTTGTTTGTGTTGTGTTTTTTTTTCATTAGAAACCGAGGTTCATTTTTTTTCTTTCCTTTGGTTTAATGTTGCGTACAAACTGTCATCAGAAACCTTGTATTATTTAATGATCCACATGTATGATATCCAGGAACCATACCTTACCCTGCTCTTATGTAAACTTTACTTGTTATGTCTATTGTTATGCTTCTTCTCTCATGAACACTTGTCAGGAAACTGAATCTAATGGAGACTCCATTATATATTGCTGGTACGTTTCATAAACATCATCAAGTGATTTTTTTTTTTTTTTAAAGGGACAAACAGACCTGACAACAGTGAGTGAAATTGGCATTGTGATTGTACATTTTGTTTATTTTAAGAATAAAATAGGAATTTTGTAACTTAATTTCCCCTCTTAATTTCCTCTGTCCGAAACTACACTTTGTTTGATTTTAGAAGGCAATATGCATGTGAATAGAAATGATCTACCTCATCTTCTTACTGTTTAAATTGTTGTGTGTGCTGAATTTTCATTTGAATCACTCGTCCATTTAAAAATTACTTAATGAATGAAAAATGTGTATATATGAGCAGGAATTTGTGACATCACAACTATCCAGCCATGGTTTCATATTCAACTTATACAACTGTGATATGGAAACTTAAAGCCTCCACTGAGAATGAGCTTTCAGTAAAGTAGGAAAAACTTTTTGTACCTTTACATACTTAAAGATTTTATTTTTTACATTGAAGAAGGAGATAGCAAGGAGAAGGAGAAGCAAGTGAGAGAAAAAAACAGTTTTGTCTCCTGTGAGGGGAAAGAAATGTCAGGATTATTTTTACATGTACCTTATTTATTTTAAATCTGGGTACCAGATGAAAACAAAGTATATTTCAGGAGAAAAAAAAGAGTTTTGGCTGCTGAAAAAAATAGCTGTCTTTGTTGTTGTAATACTCATTTTGGCCACAAGAGGCTGAATTTCACCACTACCACATATCCAGTGTTTTAATTAGGGCTAAAAGAATTCATGTTATCTTCATTTTTAATTTCTCAGGGCACTGTAAACAGAAAGTCTTGTGGCAGAAATGAGTATAACAACAACAACAACAACAACAAACACTTTTCAAAAATCTGTCAGATTTTTAACTTAATTTATGGATTAAAATAAAAAAACAACTTATATTTATACAGAATGTTTTTGGGGTTTTTTGCCTCTCAGGGCTTCCATAAGGAGAAATTTGATTTAAGTTTTTTAATCAGGTTATTGAACTTTGGCACCCATGATTTAAAAAGCTTTTGTACATGTTTAGAGGTCATCCGCAGTATTTTCTGGATCTTTGGATTAGATTTCTCTGTCTGCTGATTCCCATGTAAATTTAAAGGGCCACCACTGAGCAGACTCTAATTCTCTAAGACCATTTAGCGGTGTCAACACTTGTTTAATCTTCTCCGAAACAGTTAATAAGCCAATCTCCAAACGTGTAGGAAGCACATTTAGCGGTGTCATCTCTGGTCTGCCGCTCCGTCTGCACCAACATTGTCTTTGGACGGGGACTTGAGGCGGGCTGGGGCCCCGGCACGCTCAGCCAGACTGCTACTACTGCCACTGCCACTGCCATGGCTTCATTTCAAAGGTACACTGGGAAACCAGAGAGATGGAGACAGGAACAGAGACAGGGAGACCCAGGGAAGCTGTTTTACATTATTCCAAGACATAATAGAGCCAATCTAAGTGTGCACACACACACGTACACATGCTGAAACAGAGAGAGAGAGAAGAGTAGGCAAGCTACACCATCCCATGTGTTTTTTTAAGGTTCAGATTGGGAACATTCTCGGGATTTCCCTGAATATAGATTGCATGGAAAAAGCTCCTGCTGGTTTCAGGTTCACATTTGCAGCGTTCTCAGCCATGTCTAGCAATTATAATAATGAACTCCGGAGGAGCAACGGGACCCAGACACCCAGAGAAATTAGCATAATGTCCTGCATGCACGGGAGAGACAGCAGGGCTGAGGCAGACTCATTTTAAGAGGGCTGGGTATGGAGTTTTTGTCCCTGTTGAGTTTGGTGGTTAAAGAACGATGCCAGCGATGATGTGCGCTTGATTTTTATACCAGCTCGTAAGTAGTCGAGCTGCAGCACAAAGACTCTCTTCCTTATGTTATGCAATCAACAGAGAGGAGCAGGAGTTTATGAGGAAACAAACCAATCAGGAGACGCACAAACACACAGCTGACAGCACATACAAACTGTTTACTTGACCTCTACAAAGGTTTCAGAGGAGCAGCTCAGGCGGGAAGTGATCCTCAAGGGTCCCATACCGCTCACAGAGCTGTATATCTCTGTCTATGTTTCCGTCTCCACTAACAGGGCTGAGTGTGTGTGTGTGTGTGTGTGTGTGTGTAGGAATCCATGCATCTTGATTTCTCATTTCGCCCCGAGATAAACTCAGAGCAGGGGGACTCTCCAGTGAGGGCCTTGCCTGTCGAATCAGCATGAAGCTCTGACCTCCCTGAACCTCTCTAATCTGATGTCATCTGATCTGAACCAATGGCGACGGGCCACCTTAATGTCTCCGAGGAAGACCATCTTTGAGCTCGGGCCATGCCCACCATAAAACACACAAAACTGATCTTAATTTGATCTGATTCTAATTGAGCAACCCCCCCTCTGGCTCCAGGAGGATTTCAAACTGAGTCAACAATAACTGTGTACTTTGGCGCACTCTAGTGGCTTTTTTATTTAACCTTAGGGACCAGGGTGAGGGGCCCACCCATATGGTGTTCCATAAAGCCAAAGCAGGCTGGATGAGGCCAAACTAGTGCTTATTATGTTAGTATTGCTCCTACTAAAGTTCCAACACCCCATGTTTAGTTCTGTACAAGAGCTTTTGCTTAAATGAACATCAGATATGAAAAGTTCCTCACCCTCACAGAGAGCGGGGATGTAAACGACGACTTGTCTCCTGACCTGTAATAAAAGAAATGATCAATTGGCAGGCGAGCTGGATCCAGGCAGCAGCCCAGAACTTCACAGACATGGTAGGTTGTAAGGCGGCCTGACATCCAGCACCAGAATCCATTCATCACTAGATTAAAGCATGCCTGTGTCTTTAGCCTGCTTTGGAAACATTTGATTCCATGAAACCATTTGCTGCTAAGTGAAACGCAGAGAAAAGTGCACTTATGAAACATAAAAAGCCTACATTAAAATGACTCCTGCCAGTTCATATTATGCAATTTGATACACGGCCACACTGCCTGAAAAAAAAAAAAAAAAAAAAAGGAATTACTGTGAAAATGCGAGTGTCAGGACCATGGACAGCGACCAAACACACAAACAAAAGACCTCTTTGTCCAATGGCTCCGCTTCATGTCAGTGTTTCAAATTATACACCATCTCAACTGTCAAAAAATGGCAAACTGTTGCAGCACGACTGAGTGTACAGAACATAAGACAGGATAAACGTCCGCTCGGTGCCAAATATTCATGCAAAACAGGCCTTTTCCATAGGTTTCAGCCAGGCAATAAAATTTCAAAAATTTGGGCAGGGGCCCCATCTCTGCCTGAAACTCAAGCATGAAGGAACCCTATGTGTTCTTCCTGTCACATGAAGGGCTGTTAAAATTTTATCAGGCGAGTGTTAATTGAGAACTAATGGACTGGTAATTCAGAGCAGGGAGATCCAGCTCTGCGCCGAATGACATACAACCCTGATGACATTTAGATCATGTTGGGGCTTTTTTGGAAAATCCACCACACGACCGTAGCCGTGTGGGGATGCCAGGCGAAAAAAGGGGGATGAAGGATGCCCGCCATCGTGTCTGGTTCTGCTTTAGACATTCATCCTCTCAGTCTCCAAGGATCATAACTCGTGTTAGAGGCAGGTTTTATGGTTTATGACTGGAAAATAAAATGCTGCGTGTTTCCTGCAGGCGAAGCGATGATTTACAACTATGAATGATAAAGTGAGCGCCCGCCTGACAGTGCGGATGTGTGAGGGCTGCTGAGGATCCAGACATGTCCGACATGTGGATGTGAGTGTGGTCGTATAGCGAGTGTGGTCACCACACTGCGGTTATATACATTGGAACACAGCATAGAAGGGAAAAGTTCTGGCTCACTAGTAGGTATCAATACCTGACATCATCATCTCACATAATTAGCACAGTGTCCACATCCTTCTCCAGTGACCATGGATTATTTCATGTGGTCCACAACTGGAACTCAAACCTAAACCAGTAAATCTAACCAAAAAGCATAAATACCCCCGGGCTCTTCTGTCTGCAGACATGGTTACTCCTCTCCAAAAACCCAATCAGATATGTTTATTGTTATCTTCTGCCTAAATTTGGGCCTGATTATTTAAATACACAGAAAAATGTCTTGATCACCTGGCTCCAAGCTCAAACGGTCCACATTTAAGGCCAGGACAGGCCTGTCCCAGCTTCCACACGGCTCTACCGCTGATCTAAGACAGGAGCCGGTGTGTGCCAAGAACTCTCTCTGGTGAGGTCGTCAGTCTTACGCCGAAACCGCAGGCGCGCGCCAGGCAGATCAATAATCCCCATCAAGCTTCACCACAAGTCACTCAAACCTCCAAGGGCAGGCGAGCAGAGGAGGGTTTGGGGGACCTGCTGGGAACTTGATACTCTCTTAGATGCTCTCTGTCTCCGAGTGGAAGAGATGAGGACTCGTCTTCCGCAGCTCTGTCTGCTCTTTTAAACATGATCTCCTGTTATGACATGGTTCCTGTCGTCGTCGGCCGTGCTCTGATTAGACACTTCCTTCTCGGCCTGCAGGAGCTCAGCTGTCGCTTTCTCACTGGGCTGATGCTGAAGTCACATGTCAGTCATTAGCCAACAGCACCAATCAGTGCTTCAGAGGAATATTTCAGTGGCAAGGTTCATTTGTGCCTCTCATTCTTTCTCATTTTGTACAACACAAAAAAATATGAAATTTGTATGTAGAAAGTAATGTCAATATAGAGAATTATTGCTGAGGAAAAAATACTTTATTGAGTTTCTAGTAATAACATTGGTTAATAGGTAATAAGGCATTTATAAGTCCTTATAAGATGCTTATTCACGTTATAATGTGTTGATAAGACTATAGAAGTGTTGGTAATAGCATCATAAACATGTTTATTGGTAAATTATGTGATATTTATAGGCACCTAAAAGAAACATAACAGTTTATAGAATGCTTAAGAACATTAATAGCAGTTTTATAATTGTTTCTAATAGCATTATAAACACATTTATGAAGTTTAACCTATTATGTCTTTGTTAAACCACTACAAAGCTATATTTATTGCTATTTAGGTTTAATACATACTTTATTATGCACTTATTAACAGTTCATTTTGCTTTTTTTTCAGCTACTGGATCTGAAACAAGAGCAATGCCTTATGAAGGTTAGTAAATCCTTCATTATACGCCTATTAACAATTAACTAAGGTTTTTACAGCAACCAGATCTAAAGTGAGAATAATTCCTTGTTAAGGTATTTGTGGCTTTATCAGAATTAATATTGGATTAAAAACTCGGCATATTTTATTAACCTTGATCACATGCAGTGCTTATTTCAGATTGGAGGGCTGTGAAAAGCATAATTAACTGTGAATAAGTGCATGGTTGTAAGTAAGTATGTACTGAGACTAATAAAGCAACAAAAATGACTTTTAACAATGACTTAATGGGTAAGCCGGTAAACTCAATAAAGGTAATGTTATTATAAACATGTTATAAAAAATGTAATAAGGTTCTTTATATAAACTGATAGCAAGTGCTTATAAATGTCTTATAATCGTACAATTAATGTATTATTAACATCTATATAGACTTATTAACACAAAATTATCCTAATAAGCATTGTATAAGGAAATAAAGGGGCCTTATTACACATTAATAAATGCTTATTACACATATCTTATTATTAAGTGTTACCGAGTGTTACTGGGGGCGTTGGAATGTACAAAAAAAAGAGGTGTAACTTGAAAAATGTTTTTTTTTAAAAGTCATGCAATAAACAGATTTTTTTGATTTTCATTGATTTTCTTTGAGGATTGTGGAAATACCTTCAGCAGGGGTACATATTGTTAAACAACCTTCAGAGGTATTTATTCTCATGAATAATGATAATCCATGAGCGGCACAAAGTGGGGTTATGTCTGCTCCACGTATGATCAAACTGAAAACTGTGCAGTGCAGAACAGGATATTGTATGGGATTACACAACAAATGAAGCCTGTACTGCAGGACATGAATAATACAGACTTTTTTATACAGTGTGAGGTAAAACCAAACTTCACCCCAGGCTGAAACATGTGTGTCTGTCTCCTGGGTACAATATCTGCAGTAAGCAGCAGCTAAAGGAGCACTGAGGTCTCCATGTACGCAGTATTTCTTAAACTATGGGTCTGGCCCTTAATTGGATCACAGGTTTGTTTCTGGTGGGTCCTCACACGTCAAACGCACCAGTTTGTTTTAATCAGCTCAGGTCTCAAAGCGAGGCTCAATTTAGACAATTTATGCCTGAGCTGAAAAGGTTTACTAAACCTGGCTATAAAAGTACGCTGTGTGTGAGTCCCTGTCAGCCTATATGGACTCCCTGTGCTATGGTGGCCAAGCCAAGGCCAGCGACTGGTAGATCCACTGGGAGTGTAATAACAGATTAATGTGGCGTGCCAGGCCCCACGACCAGACGTGTTTGACGTTAATGCTCCACTGTATATTATCCAGCTTGCAGAAATGTTGGATGTGAGCGATGGGATCCAAGGACAGGGATGTTTAGGTACTAATTACCAAACAGCAAGGCACAAGTCTCGCTCCATATTTCCTTACTCCTGTGGAAACACTAGGCAGGCTCCATTTATTTTCTTTGACTGTTGTTTCTGGCAAGGCCGCGTCTCAGTAAACACCACTCGCCCACCATTGTAAATCCGACAGGCGCAGACCTTTCAAGTTAGACTCCTTTGAGGAAAAATGGAGACAGATCGGATGGCGGCGCTCGGGTTTTCCGTCTTAATGAGAGAGTGGAGAAGAGGGATGGCGTTTGATCCCTGGCATGGAAGCCTCTATTTAAGCCTGTCAACGGTCATCACTCTCTCTCTCTCCTTCTTTCTCTCTCTCTCTCTACGTTATGGATGGAGAAACAGACCTGCACCACTGGATTTGATCAACTCAGTCAGGCACACTTAACCCTTTTCAAGACCTCGATGCAGACTCCAATAGCACCTTTACTATCACAGAGACAGACGCGCTCAGCCCTCCCCTCCAAAGTATCAGTGTTGATTGATCACCTAGCTGGAAAAGAAAAGAAAAGGCAGAAGCAGATCTGTGAAAATATTATTTTATTTGTAGAGCTTCGCAATGAGCAAGGCTCTCAGTCATCATGCTCCAATTTCATATCATATGTTTGTCCAAACCACACAAGAGCCTCATGGTTCTTCAAGGAAGTCTCGCTATAGTTGCAGCCTGACACCAGGCCAAAGACGATAAGCCCCAAGACAAATTTCCATCCGTCCTCTGCGTGGACAATGAAACTTTTGAACTTGAACTTTAGTCTGTGGATGCTGATAGGCTCGTCAGAGCGGAGGAAATGTCTGTGTGATGGAGGGCTGGAGGGCAGGGCTCCTGACCGTCGTGGACCTGGCCTGGAAGACGCTTTTCATCGCAGCACTAATGAATCTACCTAATCAGGCCTGATTGGAGCTGCTAAATAAATACTCTCTCCATTCATAATATCATGTGTAACTGAAGACAAAATCAATACCTGGACTCAACACTAATAGCTAGAGGCTCTGGCTGCAATACATTTTTCAGAATGAGCCCATCAGTGACATTGGCATGGGTGGTTGATACTTCCAAATAAAGGCACTTAGTTGAGGATTTTTCACATCTTGAAAGCTCTGGTAACGCTTTATATGAAGCCTATACCTATAATGCATGATAAACATACTTATAATGCATTACAATCTGCTTATAGCATTACACTTACAGTGAGAAGCACTCATAAATGCATAGCACATTATAAAGCATTTTATAATGACATGTAATAATGCATTATAAAAAATATTATAATATGCATTTTATAATGGCTTACAACATCACGTATCATAATACTTTATGATGGCTGAAATTTGCTTGCTGAAATGTTTTGAAAGCTCATGTCTGTAATGCATTATAAATATACATATTGTGCTATGATCTGCTTAAAGCGCTGTATACTAGTGATTAGCACTTGTAAACATTCATAATGCCTTTTAACAATTATTATAGCGAATTATGAAGCATTTTATGATGACTTTTGATGTTATAATGCATTAACAGTGATTATAATGTATTATAAAAAATATTATAATTCATTATAACGGTAAGAATTATAATGATCCCTGCTAAAAAAGTCTGTAAGTGACAAGCAGTTTTGATGCATTATGATATTATAATTCATAATAAAATGCTTTATAATGGCTATAAAGCATTATGAATATGCATGGGTGTGTTTAACTATAGTTTTACAATGCTATAAGCAGATTATAGTACTTCACAAGTGTGCTGAATAATGTATTATAATCATAGGCATCATAGAAAGTGTCACAGAAGTTCTTATGTATAACATTTTAAAACAGATTCATGCATGCAAACAAATCAGAAAGCAGCTTTGTTCTAAGTTAAGTTCAATGCCCTCAGCAGCTAAATCTTGTTCTTTCGAACTAACATAATCGAGCATAATAAAATCTTTTTTCAAATCAATCTTTCAGAAGCAGGAGTGGATTTCAAGATCAAGGAAACAAAACAACTACAGCAACACCTACAGTGATCACAATCACAATGAATCTGCGGATCGCAACAGTCATATTCAGCAAAAACAATTAGTGCCATCATCAATCATATCAATCATAGATGAATCAAGGTGTCTCCCCAGGACCCAAAGCTTGATAATAAACACTGGAGTCAGACTCGACTTCTGTGGGTTTAGGAATAAATAAAGTGAACGACCCTGACATCAGCAGCTAGTAAAAGGTTTGGCCGTGCGGGCCGCTTGAGTATGAATGAAAGAGAGCTTTGTGTTATGAGAAATAAATACAGACGCGACACAATCATGTTTGAGTGAAAGCGTTATGTCAGAAGTTTCACATTTGGATGTGGTTTGAAACCTGTGAATTCAGTTAAATGTGCTTGATTTATTGTGTGCTCCACTTCTCTTTCGCCATGTCTGTTTCTGTAATTGTAACACCGTGTACACCATGTACTGGATCTCTGAAATCTGTATAAACCATCCTGTAACACAGACATCTGCAACATCTGACCTGTTTAATATGACAGACAACATTTCTGGTTCCTGAAAATGCCACTGAAGAAGACTCAAAAGGACAGTCACGTGTATGTTTAAAAATGATGTATTTTTGTGTTGTGAGTTTATTCTGTTTGAGCTCAGGTGGCTTGGCGGGTTACTTGGCCAGTCTCCTCGCCACGTCTTTGTAGGCGGTCTCGATCTCGGAGTCAGCAGCGCAGGTGTTGGTGAATTCATCACGTGTGTAGGCGTTCTTCAGGTAGCGCCACACCCCCGACATGTCTGTGGGGATGTCGTAGTTACGGTACTTCTTTGCAACAACCTGGGAGAGAAGGCAAAGTTGTAACATCAAGACATTTTAACAAATACTGGTTGTATTTATACTATGAATATCTTCACGTAAGAGCATGTTATTTTCAGATTATAATTTATAGATGAATCACTATTAGGTGCCCTAATTCCTTTTTTATTATTATTTTTAACTTAAATTAGCCTCAAACATGAGTACTTGACATCAAATACCTCTCTTTTTTTCATGATTTAACCCTCTGAACCTCAAAGGTATGTTTTCTTTATAAGATCGCCAAAATATATATATATATAGGCTATGTTGTTTATCATAGAAAGAAACTGTAAAAGCAGGCATTATCGTCCCAGTTTGAATTTTCTGACAGTCATTGAATGACTCATAGGTTACAAAAGTTTATATGAGAAAAGTAACCGAACAAAGCTTAAAATTTTGATATTTTTGTCAAAATGACTTAATTGTACATGTCTAATGTGAAACGTTGCCAAAAGTAAACTGTTTGGAATAACTAGATACTGTTAAAAACATTAAATTCTGCTCCTCAGCGACACTTTGACGCCATGATTGATTCTGCTGAGACAAACGGTCACGTGACAAATATTCACTGAAAATCAGCCAGAACTGCAGGCTTTTTACACAGAGCTGAGAGGAGAGGACAGGAGAGGTTGCAAGTAGGGGTTGTAAATATGCAAATAGCTCAATATATATAGCATGTGGAGACTATTTTTTTCAATATTCATGACACTTGTGGGCACTTGGAAAAGTGTTCTATATATAGATTCAATTTTTTAAAAATAATTTATTTAATTTATTTTTTAATGATTTATGTCATTACTGTTATTCTGCAGAAAAGACATCTTTGAGTTGTTCTCACTTCTAGTCATGATTGTGCTGATTCCTGATAGAGCTGCAGGACTTGCATATTGCAGTGAAATACAAGGCCACAGTGAGTAAAATGTAAAAAGAGCAAGAAACAGCTTGCAGTTCATGGGGGTTAAAATGAACTAAAGATCACCAATTAGTGTGCGCCCTCTTTACCTTGACTATGTGCAGTTTAGGCAGCAGGTTGCAGTCTGCAAGAGTGAGTTCGTTCCCATCGAGGAAGCACCGGTTGGAGCCCTTCTCCTCCTCCATGCTGTCTGCATCAATCTCATCTGGCAGGACGCTGTTCAGGTAGTCATCCAGCTTCTTCAGGGCCCGGGTCAAACCCTTTTCTAGGACTAAACACACACACAGAAACACACATAAGCATGTGTACAACACGGTGTGGTGATAGCCTCACTAGGTGGCAGCACAGCAAACTATAAGAGTCAAAGCTTCAAACACTGGACTCTGCTACTACCTAGTGGAGGAACGTTATAATGGCTGTTCTATTTTTGAGTATGTGTGGGACTGTGAGTGTAAATGGCATAAAATGAGCAGCCCACCGGCGTTGGCCTCTGGTTTGGTGTTCTTGATGTAGGCTGAGAACTTGGCGAAGATGTCATTTCCAGCTGTGTTCGACTCTCTCTGCTTGGCGGCCAGTTTAGGATACCTGAGCAGACGGGGGGACGGAGGCAGGAGACGCAGTCAGAGACGCAGGCAGACCGAAGCATCTGGATAGCATTAACACCTGGACTGGAGCTCCAACTCAGACTGAAAGCATGTTACACACTCACACTGAGTTGGCTGCCCGCCCCTTCAGCTCTCTCACACTAAGGTTCATTTATAATGCAAAAAACTTTACAGGCAATAAAAGAAAGATTTAGTTGATCTGACGTTTTTCTCTGCAACTGCTCACACACTGGCTCAGTTTTTTTCTTCTTTTTGGGAATGACAATTACATCTAAAAATTCACATGCGTTCACATACGTATGTATCTGTTTGTCTGAGACACATGTATACTATTTCTTTAACAAAAGATTTACAGCAGCCATAAACAACAAACGGCTCTATCAGTTAACATCAGTCTTCATCAAATACAGCACATATTCGCTTTTATTGGACTAAAGCGTTTCCTGCCCTTTCAACAGTGTCACTGAAGAGAAATAAATCCAGTCCAAAGCAGCGTGTGTGTAGTCAGCGATACTGTAAACTACGTGTTGTAAAACCTTCCAGTTGAATTACTTTGGAGGACAGAGCGTTTCCTCAAGGAACTCCTCGATCTTGTTGATATCGGTCTTGACTTCTCCGTTGAAGGTCAGGAAAGGAGGGTGTGTCCCTGGAGCCAGGTTGTGCAGATCTGCTGGCTTTCTGCAGAGGGCATAGAGATAGCAGTGTGTCAGGAGGAAGTGCATTACCGTGTTTGAGCGCCGGGTGTTTGTATTCTATGTATCCTAACCTTTTGAGGTCGACGGTGGTGACGTTGAACACGACTCCTTTGAGCCAGAGGATCATGAAGAGGCGCTGAGAAAAGGGACAGTTGCCGATACTTTCTCCATCGTTACCAGCCTGCACGCAAAGTAGAGAACAGATCAGAGCGATAAAATATAAAACATAGTGAAAATAAACCCATTGAGTTAAAGGTCCACTTTATAGGATTTAGTGGCATCTAGTGGTGAGATTGCAGATTGCAACCATCTGAATGTTCCCTCACCCCTCCCTATCCAAGCATGTCAGACCTACACTGTAACATTAAAAAAACATCTCTAGAGCTAGTGTTTGTCTGCTCTGGGCTACTGTAGGGACATGATGGTGCCACATAACGGACTTCTTAGAATCGATTCTTAGTTTCAGGTGATTTTACACTAATGAAAGCATAATTATGAATTTTATATTACATTTCTACCAATAGATCCCCCCAAATCCTACACACTGCTCCTTTAAGGCAACACATTTCTGACATTAGTGTGGCAATGATTTAGTGTAAAATAATCGATCAACAGTAAATTACAATCATTTTATATGGTTCCAGGCTCTCAAATGGAAGTAATTGCCTCTTTTCTTTGTCTGACATTGTAGCAAATGTATTCCCTTTGGACTCTGGAGAATTCTGATGATGATACCTTGGGCTTAAGGTAATTGTTTGGTTAACTGACCAAACAATTAATCGAGAAATGACCTTAGGTCAAATTAATCAACGATGAAAATTACAGTTAGTTGTACACCATTAGACATCATCTGAACAAAAACTGAGCATCTTTTCTTGTCAAAAGAAAAAATTGTGACAGGCTTTTGTTTAAAGAGTTATTATATATGTTTTTTGAGTGTGGGATCTGATCATAGATAGATAGATAGATAGATAGATATACTTTATTTATCCCAAGCTGGGAAATTACAGTGTAGCAGCAGCATTACACACAGAGACAATGACAACACAATTAAATAAAAAGAACAACCTAGGCATACTTCAAGCAATAAAATATAAAAATACAATAAAATACAATAAAATACAATAAAAATACAATAAAATGTCATGTAAAACTAAAGTGTCTAAAGAAGGAGTATGTATTAAGGAGTAGAATTCCAGTGCAGAATAAATATGAATATGCATTATAAAAATGCCATCCTCGACAGAAGTCATGCCACAGGCCGCCCCATATTTGCACCCCAGAAGCTAGAAGGGCAGCTACAAGAGAGATATTCCCCTACTTGCTTCACCAGTTTCCTGCTGTGAGAACAGCTTCACTACTAACAATTAAATACATGTTGGGTTTAGCTGACTTTTATCTGTTATCTGACTTTTATTTGACCAGTAAGGTTTTTTCAGGAAAGCGTCATGGGTTGTATAAATGTAAACACTTCTCACACACATTAATACGTCACGCTGATACAACTGAATGATAACGAGAGAGTTCAACCAAATGTAAACTCTGGATATCTGTTAGAGCCAGTCGGATATATTATCCTAGCCTGGCAGAGATGTCGAGCAGTGATCAGTATTGGCATTAATGTTTCATAAATTTACCAATATGGACATTATTTTTCCAAATATCATTCGGGAAAAATATACTTTTGTAACAGGAGTTTCTTATGTTAGCATCTGGATAAGAAATGATCATTATTAAATGGTGTTAGTGCTGATTTGGTTATATAAGTTATGCAGCATATTACCCAGCACTAAAAGCTAAAACATTTTTTAATTAGTTTATCAAGGGCTCCAGCATTAATAATATAATATATTGTTAATAATATAAATAAAGCATGAAAATAACCAAATAGGAGTTGTGAGACTACTGATATGATCACTTCCTCTGCATCATATACTCGTGCATATGCAGTGCGATCGTGTGACGGCATGTATGGATACACAGCAGAGCCTCAACACTGACACCTGACACCACTGGCCCAGCTGAATTATACATAGCGATTCCATCAGCTGGTTCACTGGCCGACAGGGCACAGGGTGCAGGGTCAGACCTGTAGGCCTGAAGCCACACAACGCTTCACTGCTCACAGCAAAATAAGTGCACTGACCTCCAGGTCAACAAGGAGAGCAGAGATTTGACAGTGGGGATATATTTCTTTGTTTATTATATTAAAGATCTGTAATTTAACTCTGTAAGAAATCAAAAGGTGGTTTTAATTATGTATCTTTGAGATATCACCAATAACATGAAATTGTCTACTTGGATGCAGCACCAGCAGTCACTTCACAAATGAAAGACACTCCACCAAACGGAAAACATTTTGTCATTCAGTGCATGTACCCTCCAGCACGCTGCTCCCAGCAAACACCAGAACACAGAGCTGTCAGTCTAAAAGTAGCTGAGCCAACTGTATGTACGCCAGCCATTGATGCTCGGTGCTGTCATGCAGCCTGAGCGCATGTGATGCTTCTGTCCGCGCATTGTTATGGCTAGGCTCAGTAACACAATACATAGCCGCTGATAATGGCCAATCAACATCTAGAACACTGAGGACAAAAGCTGTCACACACAGCCGGGCCTGTGGGCACAAGGAACGTGAGATCTGATGATGAGTGGGCTCCACCGGAGGCAATGTTACTTTATATGATCCAAAGCATACATATACATGTAGGCTTTACTATCACTGGGTTTAGGTGTTTGTGGTTTGACACATTTTAATAAGAATAAATGACAATATCACATTACCAGGGCATTTGTATGTTCGTCTGCAATATGTCAACTCACCTGTTTGAGGGCACTTTTCCAATAGAGAGATCAGATATCCAGGTTTAGAGTAATAGTTTAAGTAAATTATATGCTGCTGTTTAATCTATAGTTTGCCATTTATCTTCCTAAAGTGATTTATGAAAGCTATTAAAATGCTGTTTTTGGTGCACCCTAAAAAAGGGGGCAATTATCCTATCACCCATATCCAGCACCTATACTACACAAATTATGTGAAAGTCCAAGAACAATTGACCTCTTTCTGTACTATGATACCCATTTCACATTTGTATATATTGTATATTGTACATAATACTATACTAAATTACTATTTTCTTATAGTTGAGCGCCATTTGTGTTGTTTATTGTTTCTATTTTAAAAATTGCACTTTAACATATATATATTTTCCAGTTGTTTTTATTGTATATTTTGCAGATTTCCTGCTCTTATCCTTATTTTATTCATCTTTTTTTTTTCTTACACACTATGAAACTGTAAGAAATGTTATTTCGACCTCTGTGTGTCTTATACATATGGAAAATTGACAACAAACTTGACTTTGACTTTGATTCGCTGGAACTTTAGTGTGAAATTTGCCCAATAAAAAAATAAAAAACCTGAAGCATGGAAAGACAGAAACAATAATCAGACTGTAATCTTATCACAAATAAATTCTGACAATAAAGATTTTCAGCTACTGTGATGATTGTTGTAGACACATTTGTTAGTGTTTTACTGGACAATCTGTGTACAGATGAGTACTGAAGTAACACTTTAAAGATATGATATGCAGGATTCTTCTGAAATAACAATGTATAGACTCATACTAAAATAATGCCCATCAATAATCACTTAAAACACATCAGATGTGTCTGTCAGTGTCTGTAGACACCCTGTCCTCTAGCTGTGCTATCTCTTTTCTTTTCTTTTCATTTTGTTTTGTTTAAAACATTTCTGGGTGCAACCCAGTACCACAAAACTAAAAATAAATTACAATGAGCCGGAAAAAACCCTGCAAATGTAGCAAAGCTTGGTCCCAGCAAGAGTAAATCTGGAGTTTGGAGAGAGAGAGAGAGAGAGAGAGAGAGAGGAATAAAGAAGTAAAAATTGTTGCAGCAGAGGATGAGATTCACTGACTTTTATACTCAACTATTGGTCCAAAACCCAAAATTATGCAGCAAATCATATTATGTTTCAATGGATAAACCAGATATGTGGTGTCATAATGTGTTCAATGTTATATTGGAACATTCTGACCATAGGTGATGGCACATTTTTTCCACTTGAGATGAATAGATTGGACAGTGAAAGTCTAGATTTTGTGCAGAGCTAAGGAGGTGCAGCCATGTAGAACAGGACGGCACCAAGAGGAAAAAACTCATGGAAACCACTTAGAGGGACTGTTCATCCCAGAAACAAAAATGCATATTTATTTTGTCTCTTAACTGTAGATTGTTTTGGTGTGAGCTACCCTTATGTTGGAGATATTGGCCGTAAAGATGTTTGCCTTCTCTTGAATTTTAAGGAACTAGATTGCACAATACAAGAAAGAAAATAGTTCCTATATGAAACTGGTCACAACAAGGTCTGAGGATTACTTTTAGTAACGGGGTCATGACTTCTTGAAAGAGATATTGCTTTCGAGTTTTTCAAATGTATTATATTGGCACTTTGAGCATAAAAGGTGAAGTGCTGTATAGTCCCACTATATTGAATATAGAAGGACATCTTTAACACGTCTCATACCGAGCCATTTTTGGTAACTAAATTTAAGACAAATTAAGCATTTTCACTACAGTATTTTGCTTTCTAGAAATAAAAGTTTCATGTACTGAAACAAAAGAGCAACACTATGAATGGAAGTGAACTTTCAGTTACCGAGCTGAGCGGTTTCCTAGGAGGTGGACTGGTAGAAAGCAGCCTGCACACCAGCTAATTGGGTCAGTGCATCCAGGCAGCACATCAGCAACCAGCCTTTCCACCTGCCTCCACCTCACCTGCCTCAGGTATATTCATCTGCCTCTAACATTCCCCACAGGGCCTCAAGTGCTTTAAGTTGTGAAGAACAAAACAACACTACTAATCCAACTAACACTGCACTCCCACACTGGTACCTTTATCATGTTTGCTCTGTTTTAGGTAATCTGGAACGTCTATTGATGGCTGAATACAAGATAATGTTTGGGATATTTGGATATAAAAGAGCAGAGTGGCTCATTTAATGGATTGTGAGTGAAGAGAATGTGCCCACCATGCACTGCTTATGTAATCTTTCCTTTAAAAATGTGCATTATATGGAGTTATTGGACCACAGCAGTGCCCTGATGTGAGCTTCCCAGCATCAACGAGCAGCTTCAGTATCACTGTCACAACAATCCAGGGTCAGCATAGAGCGCAGTGTGCCAGTGCCACTGTAACTCTACCTCTACTATTGAGTTACACAAGCTTTCCACAACACACAGTGGTGCAGCACTGGAAATCCTGCTCATATACTGCCTCTATCTTCTATCAAAACTTAATTCATTAAACAAATACTGTAACCATTGTTCTGTCTCTGTCTTACCTTGACAAAAAGCTCGATATCAGGGTCTCTGTCTTGACTGTTAGTGGACATGATGCCTGCTTCTGGCTGTAAATTTGTTTTTTTTTAAACTACAGTCCTTTGCTTATCCTTGGAGGTCTACATCCTCCAGAAAAAGATGGGGGGAAAAATCGTCTTCTCTGAGATTGTCCTCTCCCCGCTGACACCTTGAGAAGCTGTTTTTGGTTTCTATTCCCTGATTCAGTATTTCCACCACCTTTTGGTCCTGTAAAAGCTTGTCTTCTCTCTTGTTTGTGTCCAGTCCAGGTGGCAGGTAGAGCCCTGCGCTCTGATTTAGACACAGATGGAGAGCAGAGTGAGCTCTCACTGACACACAGAGGGAAACAGGTGTCAGTCTATAGCCAGGGGGTGGAGCCCCATCACTCTCTTCCCACCACTGCAACCAAACTAACACACACCATCACCACCTCTCTTATCTGTCTCCTAAACTGCTCACCTTACTTTCTTATTTCCTATGGTGTTATTTCCTCTTTTAATCAGATCCGGTTAAAGAGACTTTTTCTAACTATGAAAAATATCATCACTCTTGAGTAATCCCAAATGTCAACTATCATGTGCAAAAAAAATGTGGTCTATTTGTGTCAGTTTTTGAGAGCAGGAGCTGCATCATTTATATTTAATGCATGTTCGTATGTTTGATTCTGGCAGAATGAGGCAGGTTATATTTGATCAGCAGCAGGAAACCTGGAGAGGATTCCTCTGTGAATTATTGATGCTTGGCTTTGGTTTTAAGGCAGGAATTGGCGTTCATTTATGGAAAGGACCTATATAGGGCAACAAAAATAAAAGCAGGTCTGACTGCAAAAAACTTAATCAGAACACAGAGAGGAAATGAAGTGGCAGTCACTCTGAACAATCATTTGAACGAGTTCTGTGAGACGTACCCAAGAAAAAATGTCTCATCTTGTGTGAATTTGAAAGTGAGATGAAAACAGAAAAAGAGGAAAAGTGGAGATCATTTTTTAAAGATTCTATTTATAGAGCAGCCCCCTCTCCTGGCTGACATACCAACATGCAGCACAAAGCAATTACTAGAGTTCATTATCAGTGTTTATGAGGGAAAATGTTGAGTACTTTCTAAATGTGTTATTTTAGGTTTTATTTATATAGGCTTTAATTAAAGCCTCAATAGGCTTCACAACACCCACATGAAGAAAACAATACATGATAATGAGCGCAGCCCGGAGTCTTTTCACATTTAGATCTCATTCAGCCATGTTTCTACTGCCAGATTTTTACATCAATAAGCAGAGAGGGTGCAACTGCATTTCTTGCCATTTTAAAGAAGCTCTCTTCAAATCTTACAGTATCTTTTGCTTGAGTACCTGCCTCTTTGCCCCTTGATGCCCAAAGTGCCCTTTTATTTTTAGTATATTTTAATTTTATTTAATTGTATTTCTATTTTGGTGTAGGCCTGTTGGTGGCCATTATCAATGTGAACATTTAACAATTATTAATAATTCAGCTAAAAATTAAATCACCTGTCTGACGTCACATGATGACCTGCGGCAGGTGAAAGGTCATCATGTGACGTGCCCTCCGTTTTGCTCACGTGCAGCTGTGACGCAGGACACTGCAGACACACGGCGGGAACGTTGAGATAGTGAGTTTGTGTGATGAATTATCACGTTTTATTCTATTCTAGTCAATAATTAGCGTTATGGGGCGTCATTACGCAACATAATATTTAACGCGGCCCGTGGTTCCTGCTTGGTCCTCAATTAAAGAAATTCTTCGTCGACTAACACAGATACGATTTTGTCGACCAAACAGTTTGTCAATGTAAGAGACAGGTTTGTAAAACTGAGTTTCTGCACAAAGAATCATGCAATAGCACCACTTCTGATCTTGGGATTACCAGAGCTAATATGTTTCTAGGAAATGAGTCGTTCAGCATGATAAGAGTCTACCAATGAAATAAGAGGGGCAGACTTTTTTTTACCACTTTCACATTAAACAGACTATATATATGTATATATAACATTGAATGAGCAAGCCTTGAAGGTGCTTTAATTAGATTTTGTTAACTGAGTACCAGTTACCTATGCTAAGCTAACTGACTACAGCTGTATATCCACTGGACAGATGACAGTGGTATCAGTCTTCTTTATCTTATCTTATTTCCCAATATTTTTTCGTATGACTTTTAAAGATGTCTAAATTCTTGATGATCATAAAACCATTATGTCTTGAGAAATGGTCTAGTTTGTGTGTCCTCTTGAGACAAAGGGAAGCTGAAATCACTGACTTGTTGGGCTAATTATTCACCCAGACATCAAACAGTAACAGACATTTTGTATCTTTGGTGGAGGGGGATTGTTTGAACTCACTTGTGTCGACACACTCTCCAAATGTGACAACCCAACAGTCAATATAAGCATTATCTTAATTGTGAGCCATGAGATGAACTTATAGTGACAACAAACCCTATTATATAACGCAGCCATCCAAACTCTGACAGTGACTTCTTCTATCTTGTACAGTTGCAGATATCTTAAACAATGTGTTATCATACAGTAAAATAATATAAAAAAGATTAAAAACTGTAAGTGATAGTAGTGATATCCTATTGTGCAGTGACCCGCTTTATCACAGACAGCAGGGGAGGAGCCACGCAAGCATTCAGCATGGACAGATGATCTCCTGCCTCCCCTCCCTGTTTTTATAGTTCAGCTTGGTTTGGTTTATGATGATTGTTGAAGATTAAACTGTTGGGAAATCCACCCACGGGTTGGATGGGATGGAGGGCGGGGTGGTATGTGAGAAGTGGCCAAGTATGTTGTCACTTCCATGTTGAACTATGGTCCATGTTTATCATAATTGTGGTATAACAACAACAAGATAGCATATCACTAATCCCACTAATGTTTTTCTGAGAAAATTGGTGAAAATCAGCAGCAAGGACATATTTTTTATGACTTTATGACTTGGTAAAAGAGGGTATTTTTGATGAGATTTTTCCCTTGGTAAAAGTATAACAATGGACATTTAAAAGTTTTTTTTTTAAATATATTCATGAGATGTTTGATCTGGCAAAGCTAAAGGATAATACTGTTTCTGGATTTGGCCCCGGTCTCTATGACAACTATAGGAGGATGTTTGGATCACTTTAAGAAGACATGATCCACGTCAGATTGTAGCAATTACTTTGTTTGCAACTCATCTGTGTCGATTACATACACACATTTCTATCTGATCACTCCCTTCACTGATACAATACAAAGACAATTTTAAGGATTTAGTATAAACCACTACTGTCATTCCTGATTACAAGGCCTCTGGTGAGCTCAGGCAGGATTCTTTCAGCTCAGCCCACTGACTCTCAATCTCTGTTGCCCAATCAGCAAAGTGACCCCTGCATGTGCTGATAGTACACCTCAGCTCTATCAGACAAGCAGCAAAACACACAGTGGGATTTACTCAGGCATGGAGTTCAGCCTGGTTTCTATGGCCGTACAGTAAACGAGTTAATTATTACATCAGGCTGCCTCCAGATTAAAGTCACTGACAAAGCTGCTCATACAAAGAGATCAGAGCTTCAATAAAAAAAGAGCTAAAATCAATACTCTGTCATATATATTTCTGAATATACTACAATTTAATAATAGAACCATTGTTGTAATGTTTTCCCCCTACTATTCAACTTCAAAAAGTTTAATTTATTCAACTTCACTAGTTAGTTAGGCTTCAACAGTAAACCATGCATATACTCTTGCTACTAATACATTGATAAGATTTCTTTTTTTATTGTTTACTATAGTAGTAAGACCCATTATCTCTTCTTAGAATATAATTATAGTTCTGATCTATGTTAAATATTTTTAAAATGTTTCTGTATTTGTATGCACATATGATTTCAATCATATCAGTCACTGCTTCCGATTATTTGATATGATGGTAATGATTGAATATTTTTATTATGACCTCTGAGGATAATGTGGTGATTAGTTATAGTTTATGGCTCAGACTTGGCCAGCAAATTGTTGTTACGCTTTCAGATGGTGTCTCTCATTATGCACTAATCTTTGATATGCAATAAAGATATATGCCAGAAATTGCAATAAAATAATCAATGTTCTGTCCCCAATAATGCAGGACATGCCAGTTGGTTGATACTTGTATTTTAGGGGAATTAAGGTGTATACTTTAATTGTGTTGGTTTTCCTTTATGAGTCACTAAAGGTGTCACAATTTTGCAAAACAGCAATCATCCCAATTATAATCAACAAAAAAATATGATTCATTATAATAGGTTAAGATAAGATAAAACTTTATTGATCCTCGTGGTGTAAACTCACAACCTACCCAGCAGCATAAAACAATTAAAATAAGCACCAACATCAGTGATGCATTAATCAATGCATCAGTAGTTAATATACAGTAATAAAATAAATATTATTCTGAAACGAGCCATGTTGCATAATGAGCACTTTTACTTTTGAAACTTTAAGTATATTTTGATGCTCATACTTTTGTACTTTTACCTAAAGTTAATGTGCAACTTTTACTTGTGTTACATTTAATGATATGCAAAAATTGAATAAGCTACTTTACACTGTAATAAATATAATTTAAAAAACAGTAAAAAGTCTGGCTGCAAAAGTTGCACTTATGATCAAATAACAGTAAACAACCACAAGTTATATTACAGATAATTTATTTAAAAATATGCATAATATACAGTAAATATCTGTATTTTTTTAATCTGTAGAATATTTAAAAAATGTAATATGACTGTAAGAGTAAGTGTTACTCCCAGACTTTAAACTATTTTTCTTTTTCTTTTTCTTTTTACATTAAATTTAAAGTTTTACTATAAAACTGTTGTTTTTTGTCGTTTATTTATTTATTTTACATGGAATTCACTGTAATTTAACATTCAAAACAATTAAGCAGTTGAATAATGCTGCAATCTATAGTGTCCTAATGTATTAATTTACAGATTTTAACTTCCATTTTATGGTTAATATTTGTAATAAAAGTAATAACTTTTTTATGGCATTTGCAAAAACAAGAAAAACCCTGTGAGATAATCCAGACAAAAAATCTGGAAGAAAATGCAATATACCACTGTACATAAAATATCCTAACACCAAAGAAACGAGATGTGCTGGAGGACAAAACGAAAAAAAGTTCCTAACAGAGTGAAGAATAGACAAGGAAAGATGGCTTCATGGAGCCTTTTGGCAACTCTGATATTTCACCACGAATGAAAGTGAAAATCCAGCTTGAATGGAGTTGTTTTAAACAGTGAGGCTGAAACAAAGTGATGCCTGACCTGGATCAACTCTGCTGGCTGTTTATTCAATAACGCTTTATATTAAGGTCCTTGTAATAACCATAAATTAACAAGTAATAAGGCCCTTGTAAGTCCTTACAAGATGCTTATTAACATTGTGTGTTTATAAGCTTATATAAGTGTTAATGATGGCATTACAAACACCCATGACCCACCCATTATGTCTTTGCCATGCCTTTATTAATCTTGTTTTGTTTGCTTATTGATATCAAAATATACTTTATTGCTCATCTATTATAAGTTAACTATAAGTTAACTATGCTTTTTGCAACTACCGGATCTAAAGCGAGAACAATGCCTTATTACTTGTTAATTAATGGTTATTAAGGACCTTATTATAAAGCGTTACCGTTTATTCTTCTTACCTTGACGAAGAGAGCGATGTCCGGCTGGCTGGGGTCAGCCGCTGCAGCGCTGCTCTCATCCACACTCAAACTCTCCAGAGTTTGCAGGCTGAAGTCTCCAGACTGCTCCGGCGTGATGTCAGCGCTGAGCACCAGCCCGTTCTCCTCGGTGTCCTCCTCCTGGATCCTCGGCTGGATCGGCGGGTCATCGCTCGGGTCTCCCGGGGAGGCGGAGGATGCTGAGGAGGCCGATGAGCGCCTGGATCCGTCGTGCGTCTCGCCGTTCACTTCCTCCACCTTCACCTCCACCTCCACCTCTGGCTCCGGATCCACACTCACCTCTGCCTCTTCCTCCGCTTTAACCACCTCATACACGTTAGCCTCCTCATCATCGCTGGACGAAGAGGAGGACGAGCTGTCCTGTTTGTCCTCGTCTCTGGTTTCCATGTAGACCGGCGAGCTGCGCTCTCCCTCCGCAGAGACGTGGACCGTCACCTCGCTGCACCGCTGCTGCTGCGCCTCATCTCCGGCCTCTCTGTCGGGGCTGTCCGCTCCATCACGGCGCTCTTCATGCACACTTCCTTCATGCTCAGAGTTGTTGTCCATGTTTACTGCTTGTTTTTTTTTGTTGCAAACCTGAGGGTTTAACGTGGAGGAGGAGTGCTGAAGTGGTTGAAGTGGTGGCACACAGTCCGCCTGCCTCTGACTGACTGAGCGCCGGGCAAATTCCAGCGATAACTCATAGGAGACCTTTGATCCTGCGAGTTAACAAGTGATTTATGCAAAAGCTGAGGCCTGTGCCTTCAAGGACATGTTGGCACTATCAGGTTAAGTGCAACACCTCCTGAGTGCAGTGAACAGATACGCACAATTCTGTTAACTTACTTCAAGCTAACAGACGTTTATATTTTGATTTGTCAGAACGAGTTAAGTTTAATTGAAGCAAGAGATTAGCATGGTTTGTTGGTACAACTTAAATTTTTACTTTCCATGCTAAAAATATTATTAAGGGACCATAGGCAAATAACGACAGAAAAGTTTGCAAGCTGTATAAAACATAAATACAGCAGAATGCCCGAAATTCTGAATTCACATGGTATATTTATAAAACAAAAGTTGATCAGTTTGAACATACACTACATTGTCTTTGTACAGTGTTTAAATATGAATACACATCAAAAAGATTATCCAATTATTGCATTGTTTTATTTATGTTTAATGTTTTTTTTTTTTTAAATCAGGTTTGTATGAGAGGGAAGTCAAGTCTTATGCTAAAGGAGAATGTCTGCTATTTTTTTTTTTATTTTTTTTACCTCATCTAAGGAGGTAAGGTTTTTTGTTTGGTTTGTTTGTCAGCAGTATTACAGAAATGGCCCGATGTTCAAGATACTTGGAAAGGTGAAGCTTTAGCGAAATGAACCCATTACATTTTGGAGCAGATTTGAATCACAGGGCAGACACACAAATTGTTTTTCACCTTCATTAACATAAAGAGTGCAGCTAGTCAATGCCAAATGTCTTATCTACCTGAGTGCCCTTCTATTTAAAAACTCTTTATTTCACAATCAACTGCCAGTTACAATCAGCTTTTTGTTGTTTACCAAATAATTTGGCTACATACAAATCCATCTGTGATGAGTGCATTAATATTATACATGATTCTGTTCTCATGTAGAGATTCAAATAGGGTTAAATTATATAATTTAACAATTTTCTGTGCTTTGCATTCTTTAAGTTATTGATAGTGATATACATTGTATCAATTCAGTTATATTATTCTGAGATATTGTGAGGAGGGTGGTGTTACTTTTTCTCTCAGTGGGAAAGTCCCATTGCTTTTCAAAAAACTGACACATGCGGTTCGAGCTCAGCTCTCCACCCAAATCATTTTCATTGGTCCCCACGTTACAACAATACAATAATTAGTTGCTATTTTTACATGGATTTTGACAGCCTTCATAATCAGATGTCTTGAACTGTTTGGCCTGTTTCTTGTCTGCATCAGTGTGAGCAAAGTGAAGACAGAAATGGCCTGGACTAAGAAAATATGTAAAGGCCCAGGCATTATACACAGACATACACACAGAGAAAAAATAGAATACAAACTGCTCAGTTTCACATAAGTCCCTTTTATTTTTTTAGAAGACTCTTTAATTGCATCAACATGGCAAAGATAGTTAATTTGTAAATCATATTAAATATCCATATTTCAAATCCAAGTTAATAAACTGAGATAAACCTGATCTAATATTTATTATTTTCTAACAATTCAAATTAATTATTTAAATATATTCTGGATACATTTAATTTCTCTGTCAACAAGTCAGGGGAAAATTATCAGACAACACTTGTTATTCATAAAACAAGACCATTATCAGAAAATTAACAATTTTCATATAAATGCTTTTAATTTATTAATTTAAATTTCGTAAAAAGTATATATCACAGTGATGTCTGTCATAATTTTTGGGCACAGGTATTAGTCAATGCATCTAAAAGCATAAGTTGAAAATTGAACCAATTGTTTCTTAAAAGATGCTGAAAAAATATTTGAGTAATTTATTTGCGGATTTGGATTCTACTTCTATGATTATTCTAATTAAAAAGCTTTTTGGCAAGAGGCACCTTACTTGTATTTTTTATTAATTCTAATAGCAACTACGAACAAGAAGTGCAAATTATACATGACTTAAAAAGCGTCCAACTACTGCCCCTTCGTTCTGTTTCATTTCTATCCTTTAGTGCAAATCAGGGGAACAGTTCTTGCAAGTCATGCCGAATAGTCTTCTCAACCAAGCAACAACAAAACCCTTAAAATCCTTATGACGAAATACTGACCAATAGCAATTGCACTTCACATTTCACCAACAAATGGCCATGGTTATGACATATGAACAGGAGGGTAGTACACAGTCATCTACACAGAAAAATGCCCTCCAAACACAAACTCTACGAAAAAAAACAGACTGACACACAAACGATTGCACACCTTAGAGAGATGTTCTCCGTTAAGTTAAAAGGCAAATGGTAAGTGACTACTAAAGAGCAAAGTCGTGGTGTTATCATGGGATGACCTACACCTATGAGCAGTAGCCTGGCACACTGAGTGAGCTTTTAGAGGAACATCTGTTTCCAACTCACATTCAAAAATAACACTGACCCCAGCCAAGCTCCTGCTGAGTTTTTAAATACTTTTCTGATTGATCACAGCATTTGTATTTCAAAGTAACTGCTAATTCAGTGCTTCAACCACAAGTAGAACAATTGGTGGCAAAAATCTGACAAGGCATAGTTCCTTCTCTATTTTATGACATACAAATCTGTTCTTTATAGATTTGAAAGTGCCAAATAAAACTAAATCTCCTGTCAGCCATATCACTGTTAATGTCAAGGAGTAAAGATGTCAGTATGTTTCAAACAAAGTGCTTTTTGGATTGTTGAAAAGCATTTGAACTGCTCTGTGTAACAATTACTGTACAGTAACTTTACAACGTTTGTTAGTTTTGGTCACATCAGCAATGTCTCACTTTCCGTCATTTTGAATAAGACTGACACCACCAGTGTAGGTAGAACTGATTTCTACGTGTGAAATTTAATTCATGTATATGGTGATTGACATGTCTAATTCCAATACGAAGGTAACTCTGATGAGAGAAAGCAATAACAACGTTTGGATGATAATCTTAAAATGTCTGTCTGTATTTTCACTTTACTGTATTTTATTTGCGAAGGACAGAAGTACAGTCCGGGTGTGTTGATAACGACGGTTGATAAAGGTGATATTTATTTGGCTTACCCAGAAACATCCAATTTCCCCAGCGGCCATTGTTTTACATCGAGGGGATGGAAGTGATCTGTGACAAAGATTCTGTGACAATTCACCGGCACTAGCGCCCTTTTGTCCACTCTGGTAAACCTAAGGTTAATGTACATGGTTAAAACGATATACAGTTTGAAAGATAAGAAGTTAGAATCTGTTTCACACTACTTAATTAATTGAAAATATAACGTGATCATCTATATTAGTAGTTAATGTGAAATTTTGAAATTTTAGCCCAAAGCTGGCGGACTTTGGATACAGTGACACTAACTTTCCAGAAACTTATAATTCCACATCACTTCCATTTATAGAGATAGAAAGAGAGTAGAACAGTGGTCATTTGACTAGTTCAAAAGAAAATTGGCGATGGTACCGTAAAGTGTGCTGACAGCTCTGGAGACAGACGGCTGGCTAGCTAGCTAGCTAGCCTGTCCATCTCCGGAGCTGTTGTATGGTCTTTTCTCTGGAAAGTAGTTTGCTTTCAGTCTGGAGTGAGGTTAGACCACCAGCTGTTGGGCTCATTTTCTGTAACTAGTGTAGCATTGAAGCATGGTGGAATGACCAAGGTGGCATGTTTGGCTAGTCAACGTCGTCATCCAGAAACCTACTTAAGGCCATGTGGAAAAAATTTTTCAGAAGTGCTTGGGAAAAAAGCATTTTGACCCAAAAACATACATACTTCGAACAAATTGTGAATGTTTGGATTTGAATACATAAGGAACCCTACTGGGAAGACACAGAATGATATGATAGAATGAAAAAGTTAAGCTACAACAGTAGCGGCTAACAATAAAAAATGCTGCCGCTTTGACCATCCTGCTATGCTAATTTGAATGGGAATGTCTGTTCTACTCTTATTCTATTTCTACATGTCCACTTCAGGGGAGAACGTAAGCAAGCCTGCTCCGTCAAGCTAGCTTTTATTATTCTTCACACTTCATTACTTCTGTTTTCCTATGTGCAAACAAGCGCAAAACTATGAATGCCATTGTGGAAAGATCGTCTCAAAGTGCATGCTTTTCAGCTCCTTGACCCTCACTCATCCCACCTTTGACCGAGGCTTTTCAGATATGAACACTTCAGACAAATATGTTTTTTAATCGGTTATACTGACACCTTAATGCTAATAAGTCCCGGTTTTGGCCACCAAAGGTTCATACTTGCCATAATCACAGGCTCAAATTCCACTCTTGGCTTTCCATTTTTACTTATTAAGTGATGATGAGAATGAGATGATATTAGGTAAAATTCACAATCAAAGCAAAGCCACTATAAAGCCCATGTAAAGGTTTATTATCTTGATTAAGCCTGCACCAGAAGCAAACCCCAGACATTTCCCTTACACTCAAGCAATTGGGATGTACCTCTATGCACGATTAGATTACATTCCCTTAATCTCCAACTAACAAAAAGAGCAGCACAATGGCATTCAGTCGTATAAGGGAGGCATTAGGGGATGCTTCTGGACAGAGCGGACTACCTTGGGGAGCAACACCTCCTCTTCTTTTACGTCTGCCATCGTTTCTGTTTCTTCAGCTACAGGTGCAAGTCCTCTTGCAGTAAGGGCTGTGACATCTCCCTGCTTCTGTGTTTTAGTGAGGGTAGCTGTTTAAGCGTCACTTGTCTGATGTAGACCACCAGAAAGCACACCACCATCACCACACCAAGGAAGGAACCCACGACGGGGGCATAAGAGTACCCGACGACCCTGGGAGGGACGCTGGGCGTGGGGGTAGTTGGCTCTACAGACAGCATGTCCTGAACGTTAAGGAGGGAGCCGTTGTTTGGTAGAGGGTGGATAGCCAGGATGTGGCACATGAGGGGGTAAAGGTCAACAGAGCGCATGTAGGACTTGACGTAATTCTGCCGAAAGGCGGGCCCATGAGCCACGAACAGAGGCTGCATGCTACGCAAGGTGTTGTCATAGCCATGGTTTCCAACTGCAGAGAAAAGACAAGAAATATATTTGCATGAAGAGGCACAATGCTTTGATGTTAATTAATCGTGCATTCTTAATCTATCAAGCTCTAGTTTTCCACATCCCACGAATCACAGAAGGAGAGAGATTTATGGAATCTGGCACTGCTGCTGTCTCTGATGATTTACTACCATCACTGCTAGCCCCAGCTGACTGGTTACTGCTAAATCAATCACAGCAAGAAACTGAAAATTAAATCAAAACACACAAGCGCATAGACCTCTGATGAAAGCTTAGGCTGTCTTACTGCCGTTCCTAAAATGTTTTAGTGCAATTACATTCCTGAAGGACTGACAGGATTCACTTAGTGTGCTGTGAAGAAAATCAATACAGTATATCAATGCTGACTGTGATGGCAGCATCAGTGGGTTCAACTACCATCCAACAGGATCTCAGACTTATCCTGCCTTAAAGGGGACCTGTTATGCTCATTTACAGGTTCATACTTATATTTTGGGTTACTACTAGAACATGTTACATGCTTTACTGACATATGTTTCCATTCTTTCTGTCTGAATATACCTGTATTCACCCTCTGAAATGCTCTATTTTAGTGCCTGTCTCCTTAAGCCGCCCTCTTGAAAAAGCTCAGTCTACTTTGATTAGTCAGTGTTTCTTGGTCTGTGTGCTCCCAGTGTCTCTGCACCATCATTGCAGCCAGGGAATAAATGTAATGACACTGTAGCTGCACTCTCTACCTTTTATAAAGTAAATAGTTATGACGATGGTGGAGATAACACTCAGAGAAGCGCAGCAATGCTGCAACATAGACAGAGACAACTGCTAGCAATTAAACATGGTGTAATATATTGTTTAGAAATAATTGAAATTATTAAATTATTATTATTGTCATTTCAAGGTAATTAACGCCACTGTTCATGAAAATATAATAGCATAATAACTGGTCTTCTAGTCTTGTAATTGTCAGAAAAAGCCTTCTGTTTTTATGGCATCATGCTGCAGAAGTGCAGATCCATTCCACATACACTGATAATAATCATAATTAGCCCACTGAGTCTACATGAATACATCTGTGGCCTCCCTGTAATGCACTGAAAAGTGGAAGTTGCTGCTGCTACACATTAACAGCTAATGTTTTATCATCCAGGCCTATTGATCCCTCATAAATCAAACCACCACAGGAGAAACTACTTTTAATATGCAGTATAGTATCATACTAATTATCTACCATGTTTTCACTAAGGAGAGAGTCAACTGTTTTTTGGCCAACTCCAGACTCCTCCAGGTCATTTTACTGATTAACAAGCCTTCAACAGGAGAGGAGGAATGTTAGCTATTGCAGTTGCAGCTGCAATGAAAACCGCAGATACACTTTGAGAGCTCTAATCTGAAGAAAGTATGTTCAAAAATATTTATATTGAAGAATAATAACTGCACTTGGAAGTGGCGCAGAACAAACTTCCAAACACGCATACACCAACTGTTTCTAGGGGAAAACAAATCTCTCTTTCTTTGTTTATTACAAAAATCTCCTGTGAAGTTATTAATAGAACAGAATGAACCTGCTCTTTGTAACAACTGCAAAAACCCTGTTTCTCGTATACAGCCACAAACCAGAATATTTTTCCCAACAAAGATTTGAGGTTTTAATACGTACGCATGAAGGGCACACTCCTGTTCTGCACCACGGTCCAGCCCTCAATGGAAGCTATGATGATGGGCATGATCCTGACGTTGTGTTGATAATGGAAGTGGTCGGGAATGTCTTCCTTCTTGTACACCAACATGTTCGGGTTTGCATCCACCAGCTTATTGTATACCTCGTCAAGCTTTCCTGTGAGAAAGATAATATACGAGAATAAATAATGATTATAAGTCAGCCACTAGTAGGTAGGTTTGTTACATTTGGAGAGACCCAGACAAGCTGTTTCTCCCTATGCTAAGCTAAGCTAAGCTACTTGTCTCCTGGCAGGAGCCTCATATTTATCACACAAACATGAGACACAATCTTTTCGTCAAAAATGTCAAACTATTTTTTATTTCAAATTAAGTTTCTTGAGGACATTGAATGACCAGTGACTAGATAAAAGAATTGGATGTTTCCACTGTGTGTCGACAGCTCTTTGCTATGCCATGTGAAGTAACTGCTAACAAGGTTTGCTTTTATAATTCGATGTCCGAAAGCATACCCTGCTTTATCGTCTATTTTACTCTAAATGGGATCATATTGTACAAAATTAACATCATGCTGCATTGAAGAAGACTTGAAACTAGTCAATTAGGACAATAGACTCATTAGTAAAATGTTTACTGAGGTAGTCAATCAAGAAGTAGGGCCATTTCCTCATAGACTTTAATACAATTTTTGCAACCAGTGGAGTCGCAGGTTGCTATGGCTTCACTTTTCAGACTCGGAGGCTACGTCCACTTCTTTTATACATTATATGAATGAGACAGAAGTTTTGAAGTAATACCTTCTTTGGGCAGTATTCCCACCACCGGACTCTTGTCCACCCACGTGTACAGGTCTCTGCTCACATACTCGTCCAGTTCTATGATATTATCAGGGGAAAGTTGCGCCATCCCATGGTCACTGGTCACTATCAGGTTCACTTTCTCATACAGCCCTGCCTTCTTTAGCTCGTTCATTAGAAAGCCGAGCTTCTCATCAATCCCTGCAATGATTTCATCCATGTCTGAACTCTGAGGTCCCAGTTTGTGCCCGCTCTCATCTGGCTCCTCCCAGTACAGAACTCCAAAATCCACTGCTGCGTCTTTGGGTGCGGAGAACCACTCAATAATCCGCTCCACTCTGGTTTCAAAGGAGACTGAGGCATTGTACGGGAGGTACTTATTGGGGTACATGCCATGGATCTTCACATCAGACCCTGGCCACATTGCTGCCCCGCTCCGTCCTCCAGCTTTCTGGATGGTCACCCAGAGAGGCACGGCCTCCTCCCACCACTTTGACTCGTAAATGCTGTCCGTCTCCATGGAGAAGGACCGGTTCAGAACAGGGTCGTACATCTCGTTGGCCACGATGCCATGCGTCTCGGCGTACAGCCCCGTCACCATGCTGTAGTGGTTGGGAAAGGTTTTGGTGATGTAAGCGTTTTCTACATGCTCCACAATCACGCCGTTATCAATGAGGTTGCGGAAGTTTGGCATCGGGACCCGGTCAATGTAATCCCAGCGGAAGCCATCAAAAGACAATAACAACAGTTTGGGCCGGTCCCTCACGCTGTGGCTCCTGCGCCCATGTTGGTTCAATCGATGAAGGGAGGCCAGAGGCAGCAACAGGGCCCACAGGCAGACCAGAGGACTGCAGCCTCCTCGCAGCAAGCGGCCCAGCATAGTGTGGTGTGTGACGAGTCAACCTGCAAGCACACACAAAAAGAAAGAACTCAGTAAAGCTAAGTAATTAACCCCTCTTATCCAAAAAAGTATATAGACACACCTGGTCCTGTAAAATTATGTTTTGGGACTTTTTTAGATGGTTTTGCTACACCTTATTTTCATTATAATTTAATCTATGAATTATCTCCTTAATGCATTCCTTGTCTACCAAATCTCTTGTTTAATCTGACCAACAGTCCATTAGATCCATCCATCCAAATATTTTATATCCTATATAAACAAAATAAAAACACATCTTTGACTATTCATTCAGCTCTAATTCCAACCTTGTGGTGCCTTTTTGTGTAAGCCTCCACACAACCGTGCCTAATATCCCGATATAATGTGTGTTAATGCATATAGTGCACTTTTGAGGCAAAACAGAAATACATTTGCAATATTGATAAAACCCATCATTATGACATTTGGAACCAAATGCTTCTGGATCAATAATCTGATAATTATTGTTGATTAGGGTGAAGACAAAAAAGAATCAACTGTATAATACAATATTCATCCACAACAAATTGATAATCCGTTACTAATTCCAGCTGTTTATTTAAGCAGGGTGTCGCAATATACCAATATGGACAAGAACCATAAAATAACAACATTGCTAACATTTTAATGATGCACATACATATGTGATGTGTTTAAATCATATTGATATTATATATCATATTTACACAATATTCTTGTCCTTTTGCACATTCTACTTATTTACATATTATACTCTTAGTATATTATCTATTTTATGTATATCTTGTATAGTCAAGTATTTAAATGCAGTACAATATATCATATATCATATCGTGTGTGTGTGTGTGTGTGTGTGTGTGTGTGTGTGTGTGTAATATATATATATATATATATATATATATATATATATATATATATATATACATACACACACACTCACATGTTTACATATTGTGTTATATATGTATGCACACCCTGCACAGGCTAAATATGACACATTGATATGCTGTTATTATTACTACTACTACTATTGTATACATATACCGTTGCTGCCATTACTATTATTACAAAATACTGTGATATACAACTATTATTATACTGGCCTTTTACTATTATTATTGTTATATATTATCATATTATTATTATTATTATATACTGTACTATTATTATAAACTGTCTAGTCACAATAACATTATCATCAGTACAATTACCATCATCTTGCTACTGTACCTTATGTGGTACCTTAAGTGTCCTTGTTCTGTTCTATTCTGTGTTTTTTCTATTGTATTTATTTATTTATTCTACCTCAGTATTCTATCCCTCTGTCTGTCTGTCTGTCTAATTGTGAACATTATGCAACACAGTCCTATATTGAATAGCTTTGGGTTCTGAACTGTTGGTTGGACAAAATAAGCAATTTAAAAATGTCACCTTGAGCATACGAAACATAAATGATTCATTTTAGAGGTTAAATTATTAAATTAGTTTATCAGAAAAATAATTGATTAATAAAACCTCAGTGTAAGAGTTCACAAAGCTCACCACTTACCACTGGTGTTACTATGAGCTATTATGCCAGTGAAATATAGCTTTAAAACTGTATGACGAAGCAATAACAAGTCTTATTACGGTGTTGCTTTTATGTTGATACATCCGGTTCTATAAGGGAGTTAGACAGCAGCTACATTAAAAATAAAGGCAGCTATTAGCACTGAAGACATTACAGGTCAGGAAAGCAATGATGACATTTGGCAGAGCGAGGATATAACGACTCTAGAGAACGATAAGAGCCATTCAACAAATGTATTGATGGCAGCCTTCCTGCTGACAGCCAGACACATTACAGAGAATCTAAATAATAGGCTCCGTGTTTTAGCATTAGTGCTGCAGAGCTAACAGCTACAACACGCAGCTCAGCCTGCAACAATAACACAACCATACACAGCAGCAACACGAAACATGAATGCAATAAGGCAGAGAAAGGCACATATTAATAAAAACATTGTTGTCAACAAGCTTACCTTGTTATCTGATCCTGCACTGGCTCGCGCTGCGCTGCACACTGAGATAAACAGCCGGAAGGAAGTCCCGCCTTTCAACCTGCTGTGTTTTTTTTAAGTGTGTGTGTGTCGCTTTTATTTACAGATATTAAACCAAAGCAGGTAATTTAAAGACAAAAGGCTGTCCGGTGTCTCCTGCATGTGCATGCTTCGCTTCTCGGAGATCTGCATCCCCCAAATCCACTGCGAATGCACCGGTCCCGATGACGTAATGTGGGATGAGGAAGGGAGGTGGGAGGCAGAAATGGGGGGGGAGAAGAGAGAGAGGGAGGGGGGGGGGGTGTCCGGTATTATAAATAGACATATTGGTGTCAGTCAGGTTATATTTTTCTCAAAGATGAAAAAATAAATAAATAAATGGTGAAAATGTGTCAATGTGAAGGGTGTTCCAGTTCAATATGTGAAGGCAGAGGAGTTGTGCACTCAAAACAATGATACCCTCTTCTAAAAATAGTCTCCTTCAAAGACATTGCTGCTCTAATTCTGTCAGGTAATGATAATGCTGGAAGTGCAATGCAATAACAGCCCTGCAACGATAATGACAACCAAAGACCACAAGGTGTCAGTCAAGTCCCGTGAAAAAGGAGCCAGGTCTGGCTTGCTGCCTCTTTCTGTTAAAGGAAAGATGGCATCTCAATCATGACGCTGCGTCGTCAGCGTGAGACTATTTCTGACCTACAGACAAGCTCCTCCTGTGGAGAGGAAGAGCTGATGCTCACTGCTCTGATGCACCATTTTAATCCTCTCTTTGCGTCCCTCAAAAACTATGTTACAGCTTCAAAACATAGCAAGGCAATATTTGCAATAAGTAAAAATAGATACATATTTCAAATAGAAACAAGATCAACATTTAGTCATGGACATACCAGGTAAATGAGAATAATAAGAATGATTAATAATAACAATAAAAAAAGCTTGAATTAATAAATGGCCTAAATGTTGAGCTGCTGGTGCTGGATGTCTGACTGGATCACTGAAATGGGTATGACTATATAAATGTGATTATATATTTACAGTCTATTAGTGGTGTGCTTTTGTATGTTTTGTTTTAGGTGCTGTGCATCCACTAACAGTAATGTTGTTTTGTTGTAGTATTGTTATAGTAGTATTGTGATAGTATTATTATTTTTAAACCAAGGTAGTGAGGGTTTATATTTTTTCCATTTATATGAATAATTGTGATATTGACCATATTGGTTATTTTATTGGCTGCCTTTGTATCTTATAATTTGGTGTATGTCACATGGTGTGATATTTTCTGTTTTTAATAGAGAGACAATTATTAATGAATGAAAGAGATGTCCAATGCTTTCAATTTCTTTAAGACAGAAACAACAAAGCTCAATCTCAAATCCAAATCTCCTTACCAGCATTTCTGAATTGATTTCATGCGTTTTGCACATTTCGTGCTGGATAATGTCTCTTCTGATTTTGATTATGATTGAAAGCTCAGAACACCTGGGAAATGGACCTTCAAGATAAGGTTTTTTTGGCAATTGATGTTTCCAAGGTCAAAAATGAACTTTCAATTCAAAAGTGGTCTATTCTGACATGAGGTTTATTAATAAAGTATCAGACATACATAAATCAATGTAGTAACAAAACAAATGTAGATGTGATGGTTCACTGAATGACTTTATTAGCATGAAAATGAATGAAAACTCATATTGTTTGGCCTTCACAGTCACAGAAACTCATATCTGGTACTGTGGAGCAGGGCCTGATGAGCCTTGAACATAATAATGACAATCCAAAAATCTATTATAATCCCCACATGTGGCCTCTGGAGGCTTGGGATCATATTCTCCAGTTTGAGCTAAAACACTGCCTTGGAAAATACTGCAATTGTTCTAATCACTTAATAGCACTTTTCAGATGCCCAAACAAGAGGGCTTGTTTATTTGACAGGGAATATAGTTTGAACAATTATTTAAAAAAGCAAAAAAACAATGTTGCTCATAAATTTAACCAGATATGGTAACGCTGTAGTTAGTTCGTAAGGAGGAAGAATCATTTGGAAAATTCTGTGTATATGTTTTTTCTTTGAGCATCTGAAGTTCATTGAAATGACTAACAATTTGAACAACTCCTATCATACAAAAATGCTATGTTTATTGTCTCAATTTTTTTTCTGTTATGGCGCAACATGGAAGACATTGATTCTGTTTTATCTCATGTAGGGTAATTCCAGTAGGAAAAATGAGTTGCTTATGTGTTGCTCAATCTCTTCTCTGAGATCAGTTTGAGCTTCTCATATTTGTGTCATTCTGTGATCATTTGTTTCTGAATTACTTCTTTAGGAGCAAGAGATAAGCTAAAAAGAGACAAGACATCACTAAGACAAAGGAGGTTGAGTTGAGAAAACCATTTAAGCAATACTTGAGAAGTGGGATCAACTGAGGAGATCTCATACAGTAGTTGTAGGCCCCTGATCTCAATTATGTCTCAATTCAGTTCTCCTTCAAAATAACAGAGACATAGAAGTTCCTTAGGAGAAGTAATTCAGAAACAAAGGATCACAGAATGATACAAATATGAGAAGCTCAAACTGATCTCAGAGAAGAGATTGAGCAACACAAGAGCAACTCATTTTTCCCTACGTGGCCAGACATCATCATGTATGCTTAAATCGTAGCCTACAAAACACACAGAACAATGCATCATTACAGTTTTCCCATATTTAGCCATGCTAGCGGCGTAGCTGCATGGGTGGCAATGTCAGTCAGTCTGTGAGTTGGTACACCACTGAGGTCCAGACTAAAATATCACATCAACCAGTGGATGAATTTCCATGAAATTTTGCACGGACATTAATGGTGATGCCAAGAGTTTTCTTCCAGTGTCTCCAGAACCTTGAGACCCTTTTGTTTGCACATTTAAGAGAAATGTCTCAAAAATCACGTGATAGATTGTCTCAAAATTGAGACATTTGCAAATCATGTTTCCCTCAGTATGAATTAAAGGAACCAAAAATTGATTTTGGTGGTTCCTGCTTTTTATCTTATGACTGAATACCAGCAAAACTAATGATTCCCATTTCCCATCAGTAGGACTTTGTTTGTTTTTTGACATATCCAATGCAATCATATGATAATCTACGATATAATGCTTACTGTTGCATTGTTACACAGAATTACTAACTTAAGTGTAGGCACCAAAAGTACTTGTTTGTGGTAAGGAAATATCATTGATTTAGGTTTAAAATAACTGCATCAATACATAACTACTGAACACAATTATGTATATGACGTAGAACATGGCGACATTTCCGACGGGACAGGAATGACAAAAGTCCAAGAGATTGTTTGTGTCATCCTCCTCCTCTCCCGGGATAGATTACCTTCATAGGAATAACTACGAGCCACTCATGAGAACACTCTCAATATTAGCATGCTAACATGCTAAACTAAGATGGGTAACATGCATAACATTAGAAACATTAATAACTGTTTGAGCACAACCCAGGACACTTTTGATAACAATGGGCTCCCTGACCTATGTCCATATCCCTCTTTGAAGGAGAGGGAACGTCCTCCCAAAAAGGTGGGGCCCCTCACCAGAGGTAGGAGGGCCCTGTGCGGATCCGTCTTGCCCTCCAGTTGGGTCCAACATTCCCAACATTCCTCTATAGTCTTTCTCTACCAGTGTTTGACGCACGCACTTGGAGGTAAGTTGCAGCCTAGTCACATAGTCTCTGCACATGTAGAATGAACAAAAAATCTAAAAAATGTATATATATAAAATGAAATAAATAAATGTCAGTAACAATAACTTATAGGCCCCTATCAGATACCCATTTTTTTCCATCAGGGCTTAAGTGTATAGTGCTGTTCTGTTATTTTAATATGATGTGTTATATACAACTTTACCTCCCATATACATCAGATGTTTTCTTTATCTCTGAAACTCCTTTAGTAGTTTTGCCCTTGCACGCTGAGTTAACTCGCTTTATGTTACTGTTTCTCCTGAACGTTGCCATAACAACGCTCATTGTATCCGCTCCTCCATTGAGGGTCCCTGGTCGGTTTCCTTGATCCGGACGTCTCTTTCTTAACTCATTTGCTGGTTCCTGCGTGTCACTATAGAGCTTGGATCCTTTGGCCCATTGGATCTGACTCTATTAAAGGCGACTGGAACCTGATGCCCTTCTCCTTCTTTATTTCTGTGTAGGCTTTATGATTCTGTACAACCATGACATCGTGGTTCGCAGTCTTTACAACTATGGATCGCAGTGTTTCTCCAGGGTCATTTCTCCTCTGGCAATGCTAGCTCCATCTGCCATAAATCCTCAACAAATCTGGGGACTGGGTCCCATCTGTGCCCTTAAGGACCCCAAATAGTTGCACATTACTGCTCTTTGACTGTTTCACCTTTTCTTCCAAATCAGTTAATTTCTATGATAGGTTTTTTTTGTGCTGCTGGAGTGTTTTCTTTAGCTTCTATGCTCCACGCCTCGAGCTCCTCAAAACACATCTGAACCTCCCAGATATTTATTTCTGGTCCTGTAGTTCATTGCCTTCTAGAAATTGGCAAATTATTGTCATATGTTTGTGTTCTTTTAAAACAGCATGGTAGTTTGTTATGTCTTGTTTTTATTGTGTTGTTGTTGGTTTCATGAGTTCACATATTTCTTTAGTAATGTCAGCTAAACCCTTGTCGCGCCTCCATCTGGGCTCCTGCCCTGCTCCCAGTTTCCTCACCATCCATATGAATTTCTTCTTGGATTTTCTGCTGTATTTTGAGGGTCTTTTGATTCCCCCTTCTAATTTCCGTGTTTTAGTTCGTATTGAACTGGGTTTGTTGTTTGTTTGGGGGCTTTACTAGCTGGTTGGAGCCCTACCTTAAGACACCATCGCCCTCCACTTTTGACCGGAAGTCCAGAAAAAATAATTTATAAATGAATATTTTGATTAAACAGATTTCTTTTGTAAGTAGCCGTGAATAAGCGAGATAATCTACAGCGAGCAGGTCATTATTGCCAAATAACACCTTTATTTTGAAAATATGACACACACAATGTGATGATCAGCTCGCTGTTCATCCTTTTCTTAATGAATATTAGATTTCTTAAGTCAATAATCAGTGGTTAAACATGAAGTGTCTGCATGTTTCTGTGCATCTTCTGGGGGCTCAAAGATGCCTGAGTCTCTCTCTGAGTCACTCTCAAAATGAACATTGAAATTACAATAAATAACACTGCAATAGGAAAGCATTCAGAAAAACAAAGCAAGTGATGCCCATAGTGACAAAAGGGGGCAAACAAGAGAACATATACACCCAAGATTCCAAAAGGTTGAGTCTTAGTGCTATTCCTTTGTGACATATTTTAAATAAAAACTGTACAAAGACAATACATACTATGTACATACACACACACACACACACACACACACACTCTGAGTTCTGAGTTGATGCAACCTGGTTTATATACGTTTTACACACCATCCCAACTTCTTTGGAATCTGTGTTGTGAAACAGAAAAATAATAGTCAGTTGTTCCAAAGAAGTTTTCTTATTGTGAATAAAACATGTCAACCTTCTGGGGTTGAATTTGGATTCCTTTTGTGTCTGTCTTTTATGCATGTATGTGTTGAACGTGTTCCTCATTGTGTTTCCCTTCCATTTAGCTGACAGTGTGAATCTATGTGGGAACAGTGGAGCGGCCATCAAGCTACCTGCTCCTGTGTGTTCTGGGCTCACTTTTAACATGAAGGGTTTTGTTTGTTACGGCAGGAAAGCTCTGTCTATTGTGAGATTTGTAGCTCAGTGTGTGTATGCGTGTGTCTATTGTGATGCTACACAAGAATTCCGAGGTTCATTTTGTAGATTTCTTTTGTAGAATGTTTTTTGGCCTTCTACGTTTAAATGGTGCGAATATGTTGAATGCTATTGTTTAAATTATTATATTATAATATAATATTATAACTGTTTCCATACTCCTGCATGGACAGAATACTATTGTAAACTAATTAAATAGCAAACCACACATTTTGAGCTACTAGCAGAGTTTTGGATGTGTTTTAAACTTTAAGATCAAATTAATATTTTGTGGCAGCCATACATTTTGAATAAATATTTTTTACCTCTTTCCATGAAATTATATTGACAGATAAAGTGTATTTCTTCTCAAAACTGTATTAATCAATCTCTTCCAAACATCACAATGAAAATGAAACCACAATTAACTGATTAATTAATTAATTGTGTCTGAAAAAAATGATTACAACTTTATAGGTGACTGTGTAGAAAACAATGGCCTGTTAACATTTAAGTAGAGCTGAAACAAGATGATTGCTTCATCATTTGACAGAAAATGAATCTGAAACTTTTCTGATAACTATTGATGCATGATGCACTCTTCAGTCTTTTAAATCTTTCAAGTAAATGGCTACTTAATGATATGGCCACCACAATAGAGGCTTTTTTTAGTATTTCTCTCCTCATTGTTATTATTATTTCTTCCTATATGTTGGAAGGTCTGATTGCCTTCCTGTTTTTTCCCGGTTTTCTACTTGCGCTGGACACATTTTTTGATTTACAGTTGAGTATACAGAGGAACCATACAATTTTTTTCTGTTATGGTTCCGTCTGTTTCAACAGACAAAGATTTCATATCCTGTGAGTGAGTTATATGGGACAACTGAGGCAATAAATCTAAACAGTGGTGTGCATAAAGTCTGTAAGGATCAGGGGCAAAAGGCAAAAGTAGCCACCTGGGCCACACACTACTGGCACTCTAATTTACAGGCAAGTTTAAGTTTACCCATTTTTAGAGCTGCTTTGATGTAATTTAGTAGGCCTTAAAAAATAAGAACAAAAAAATAATATATCAGGTTAGGGTTTAGATTACAGCTAGGATTTTTAATTAAAGTCTCAACAGAGTGACAGTAGGGCTCAGTGGGTCACTTTTACCCTTTGCGGCCAAAGCAGTTCCAGGGCCAGTTCGGAGCCGGTTCCTAATCTTGAACCAGTTCTTCGCTTTTCGACTGCTAAAGAAGCTCTCGGCCAGGAAAACTGGTTCCAGAGTGGCACCTAATCTTTGCTGGTCTTGAACCAGGAACCACTTACATCAGGGGACCAACTAAAATGTGTATCATTCATTTTATTTGTTTAACTGCAGTATCATTGATGCGGGCTGGCGTTAGCAGGTTAGCATTAGCAAGCTAGCATTAGCTTACAACAAAGTCTAACATTAACATCTTACATTCAGTGTTAATAAGAACGTAATCGCCGTCCATAGCATTCAAGACAAGCGGAGCAGATGTGTTGTACATGTCGTGTTTGAATGCCTATGTAGGCTCACAAAGCCAGGAGCAACATTTGTAAAGAGACTATGTAGTCCAACACTGTTTGTTATCAATTCCCTTTGTGACCAGCAAATACACCCTATTAATCTGTTAATTTGATTATATTGATAATGTTGATTTAAACAGGTTAATAATTTATTCAGGCACTTTTTAGTTCAGTCTGTTTGAGTCGGGCAGTTTACAGGGCAGCTATGTTTACGTTTGGGTCCTTAGAATCAGCATGTGTTGAACAATGTGTGTGTGTATTGACCTGCTGCTGAAAAAGTTTGAGATAAAGAAGTTTAAGTCAGAACGTGTCCTTATTCCCTAACCGGAGTACGCTCACGGGTGAAGAGACCCAGCACAACACTTTCCCCCTATAGTTCTTTAATACTGTTGTTATTATAGTCGTGGAGAGTGGAGACGTGTACAGATGTATACAGTGATGTAAAGACGTGGCTCTCGAGCCTGTTGAAAAGCAAACACGTTCTGAGAAGGTTTGCAAGTTGAACCAGCACCAGCCCAGCAAAAGAACTAAGTTCACGTTGGTCATAAAGGAGTATTGGGTCGCCCAGGTACTTTGGACCTATCTGAGCAGACTTTGGGCCAACTAGAGGGTGCGACAGAACTTATTGCCCCTTTGGCTGACCACAGGGGTGCTTCTACTCGGGATGGACAATTAATAAAAAAAATTAATCAAAAACAACATTCAGAACCTTCAACCAACATAATCATGTCCATGACAATTATTTTGATTTGATTATTATTTTGATCATGTAGTCACATGACTCCACCCCGTCCAATCCCGACATGGAATAAACATGGAGGAGAACTCAAACGTTGAGCCAACTGAGCGGCTTGTACTCATGAAAAATGCTGTTTTGGCTTTAGGGAAGATGACATCCAACAAAAATAAATGCAAGTTATTTATTTTTTTACTGCTTTAGAAAGTTGATTTTGACTTAAAACTAAAATGTGACGTTTTCATTTCAAGAGATGCTTTGATTTCAGATCAAAATATTCAATAAATTACCACAAAATAGTTAATCTGTGTGTGATTCCTACATTTCTTTAAAACCACAAAGATATGCACTCTTTCATTAGAAAAAAATATCCCACCTTTAATAGTTGAGCATTTTTACAGTTGAGACCATGTCAGTAAATGTATATATAATATGCACAAACGTAGCATACAAATCTGCATTGGGGCCCAGATCCATTTTAGACTATATCTGGCCCTGACAGTCACACATAGAGTCTGCCAGAACTTCAGCATGGAACTGTCCCATAGGACAGAGACGTATACTAACTAGAAAGGCGCACAGACCTCTGGCAGGGCCAATAGGCCAGTCTTCTATGCAAATCTGCAAGCACATCAGTGTTCATGTATGGATATATTTTGAAAGCTAATAAAATTAAGAAAATATGTAGTTGTGCCTCGATGAAGACTCATCATCTTAGCAGGGGAAATTGGAAATAATTCACATACTATATATACAATTGTGAAAACCAGAAAACACTTTATCATCATGTACACATGTACAAATATCAAATGCTTTCACTGAAATAACAACATCCATAGCCACACCTTAGTTTGAGGAAAATAATTGGTGTTACAATTGCACCTGTTATCCCATGAAACCACCCCCGAGTGTTAATAACGACAGCTTTCTGTATCTAGTGTGAGCAAATCCATGTGTGGGCTGCCCAGAGGATTACTGGTACCCATGAACGTGGATATATGTGATACGAAGTTATTGAATTTGCAGTTGACTATGTTTTGTCACTGCTGAACTTTACTACCATTTAAAATGTATACCATTTATTCCACCATGGCAAATGCCCTATCATCAAATGTCCACAAAAGTGCAATGGAAACAATTGGAAACAATTCGGGTATCCTCAAATTAAAAATGTGATTGATTCTTTTTCTGCCCATGCTACACACTTCCACCAAGTTCCGTTAAAAATGGGCTCATAGTTTTTCCATAATCCTGCTGACTGTCGAACAAACCAATCAACCAACAAATCAAACTGAAAATACAACCTCCTTAGCGGGATAATTAGCCATCAGTGTAACTCTGCTGCCTGTTGGCACCTTGGCTTCTCTGTCTTTACTATCAGGACTGTCCTTTGAGCTTGCACTTTGTCCCTGGAAAGTGTACAGTATTTAATAGCAATCACCAAGTTGATACATGGGATAACTATTGGTGCCAATACTCACCTTATTTGGGGCCCCAAGCGTCAGCCATGATGTCACTAATCCACATTAAATAAGTTGCTGTCTTTGCTGTAGTCAAGTCAAGTCAAGTCAAAGTTTATTTATAGAGCACATTTAAAAACAACCTCAGTTGACCAAAGTGCTGTACAGTTATTAAAATAGAATAAATCATACACAACTGGGTATAAATAAAAACAATAAAAAGAATAAAATACTAAAAACAGTAAAACAATAAAATAAAATAGTAATAGACTCAATCCAAAACAGAGTTAGAGATACAAAAGACAAATAAAAGGGTAAAAAGTAAAAAGAAAGCCAAGGATTCTTGCCTAGCTGGGACTGAACGCCAAGGAGAATAAATAGGTTTTTAATAATTCTTAATTTTAATAGTCTTTGCTGTAGTTGTCTTTGTCACTTGGTATCAGTACATCCTCAGAGATGAGGTGTCTGAATGGTAATAAAGTCACCCATAAAGTTGGAATAAAATATTTTTTTTACCTCTTTCCATGAAATGATTGTGACAATGTGATTTATTACTGACAGATAAGGTGTATATCTTCTCAAAACTTTAATAATCCATCTCTTTCAAACATATCACAATGACAATGAAACCACAATTAACAAAGGATTGTATCTGGAAAATAAATTATTCCAACTTTATGGGTGGGGGTTCAGTCTCAAAGATACAACCTTCCATCCATTTTCATCCGTTTATCCGGGGCCGGGTCGCGTTTCCAACCTGTTCCTCTATTTTGAGGAAAATACAAAATAAATACAAATTAATAAATACAAAATAATAAATACAAGATAAAAAAAAAAGATCTTATTAATGCAGATGTTTTATTAAACGTCCTTGCCACAATTGAATTTGCATGTGTTTATTAGGAAATATGAAGGACAATATGAAAAAACATTTTTAACACAATATGGCTTATTCTACAAAGAGCTTTGCGTCAAAGGTTAATTTTATTCTGACTTTGTTGGAAAATTCCAGTCCTATAGACACCAACACAAATGAAACACATGAAATTTAGCACAAATGAGCCTATATGTACACCTGTTTGATATTTTACACCCCCATTAAAAAGTGTCCTTTGTTATGATGGAAAAAAAAATCCCTCAATAGTCTAATTTCGTCTGCATCTGTGAATTTATGGTGACCTTGGTCATTGTGTTGTTTAACTACTGTAGTATCATGTTCCTACAGGGACTGGTACCTCTGCATTTGTTGTGCAAAAATGTGGTGTATGATTACTCTGGTTCTTTACAGCAGTGGAAACCCTACAAGACACAATGCCTGCCAGATTTTCTGGAGCTCCTGTATGGCCGACATTGTGCCATTGTGCCCGTTTTTCTGGTCCTTTGTGTTTTATTTACAACATTCTCTGTCTCTTTCTCATCCTACATTACCCAGATCCACCGAGAGTCGGCCCCGCTTTCATTGGCCTGTCTCCACTTTCCCTCTCAGCCTCCGCCGTCTGGTGGGATCTGCGCACAAAGATCGCGGAGCCAATCACAAAAAACCTTTGATAACTCTCAGCAAATCACTGCGAGCCTCTTATTTACATAGAGACGGGATGAGCCAATCAGGAGTCGGTACAGGAGAGGATTTTGAATCCGTTACCCAATGGCTGTAGGAGGTATAGAGTTTTGGGGAGTGCATATAATCAACATATTATCGAAGGTGCTTAGATATCGATCCTCCATTTCGAGGTAGTTCAAATTCGTCTCTACTGGACCTTCGGTTTTGACCTTAATTTTTTCCTGTGCTTGGTGGAGAATAATTGACGCGTAAAAATGCCGAAGAGAAAGGTGAGTGTCGTGTGTGCCATCCAGCTCACTTCACTGTAGTTTTTCTTGCTCGCGCATTTGAGGGAAAATAGCAGTGCGCGATTTCTGTGGCGACGTCGAGGCAGGTGAGCTGATGCCAAAGTTTGAGGGAGCCTCTTATTCCCCCGCAGCCTTTCACGTGCGTTTAACACGCCGTTATGTGTGTGTATGATATTTCCTTATAATAATAATTCTCTTAACGGTAAATATGTCCCTGTGTTCATCTCAATGGCCGTTCTTGTGGTCGTTTTATTTGCCACTTCCCTGTCCACTGTGCGCACTGGTGAATGTCAGACGGACCCGCCGGATGGATGGATGCGTAAATCCCATAGGAGACGTGCGCGGTGATAATTATTGTAGGCGCTTTCCACTCGTATATAAAAAAACGTATGGATTATGATTAATGTGTGATTTTACAGTTTAAAAAAAAAAATACCACCTCTGTCTCATTTTGCTTCTCCGGTGTGGATGAATGGTAGACGCCAAGCCGATTGAACATATCCAGATGGAGAGAAAGGAATAAAGAAAGAGGGGATCAGGGACAATTGCCGCTGTGTAAAAAGAGACCGTGACACTATCTAAACAGCAGTGCACGACGAGCTCCAGTGCATTGTATCAGTGCATACATGGAAATTGGCTTTTCTGCCATCTAAAAACTGCCATTGTCTGCGCAGATTCGCCTTTGAGGACAGAGAATGGGGGGCCTCTAGGGGCGGAGGTCGCCCACATGCAAATGATGCGATTGCCAACCTGCAGGCTTAACCAACATTTTTTTTTCCACGGCGGGGGTGGGCTCTCCTGTACGCTGTCCTTACCTGCCTGCAGCCTGAGTAGCCTACAGCCTGCACATAGCCTGTACTATGCTCATGATATGATCAGCTGTATGTAGGCAGTTAATATCCATGTTTACACTCCATTATTTATTAGCATGTAAGCAAAATGACTATTAAAATGGTAATCCCCAGAGATGGCACATATCATCAGATAATGTGAATTTGCATTTAGTGCAAATATATACTATATTAAAATTGGGAAAACATTATTTGAAACATCAAAGTTTGTTTCTATCAGTTTAAGGAAAAAAATATATAAATAAATTCAGGAAACACATTCTGAGATAGCATTATATTGTGCAAAACTGTATTAAAATCCTCAATATATTAATAAAATAATAATAATATAAGAGGCTACCTAACCGTATATTAGTAAGTCAGTGGGGAAAGGACTTGTGTTGTTTGCTATTTTTATTATGCTTATTTTGTTCATTTGTGTGACTAAATTGTGTGCACAGGACTTTGTGAAACATTTTTATGTTATTCAAAACTCGTGAAATGCTGGGGCTGTACTGAAAAATTTACATATTACAATATGGCGGCAATATATAGCTAATTTTTTTTAAAATTGACTATTTCTACTTGGATTGTGCACGAATTTTGCACCAATATTACGATTCAATGGAACTCAATTGTACTTTATTCAAATATATTAAACATTATTCTACATTAAACATGCAATGTATTACATTTTCAACCAATTCCAGAAATTATAACTAAAATAAAAAAAAGAATAAATAGATGAATTAAATAAACCACTAAATAAACAAAATGCTCTGTATCAGCCAGTTGTTGACCATTTAAATAAATAAAACAATAAAATAAATGGCTAACCCAATACTTTTAATCACTCCAAGTGTCATTTTATACATTCTGTGTTATGTAAAAAAGTTATAATATTGGGCAACATATAGCTGGATACTGACATATCTGATTTATTTTTTTTATATAAACTAGCAAGCCCAAAACCCACATTTCTAAATGTACTTTTATAAAAGTAATCCAGGAAATATTCACAAAAGATATAGTGGAGCTAATACATTTTTCTGTTGATAACGGCTTAACTAACTAATGGTTTCAGCTCTAGGTATACATGTATTCTATAATTAGTGGTGTGATTTCTATTCAAGACATTTGGTGTCTCTATAGAAAAAGGAGCCTACAGCATTTCCCTTTTTGTCGGTTTGTGACCTTTTGACCTTTACTCAAAACTATACTGCTGAATGATTTGAATGATTTGAGTTTATGAGCCATCCAGGCTCCTGGTATTACTCCACAGAGAGGCTGAGCTACATATACTGATGTGAATAGGGAAAATGTTAGTGATGCACGTCTAATTTTTATGATTGAAGAATTAAACTCTGTTAATTATGGACGATAAAAACAAAATTTGGGAATAACAAAATTTTAGAGGGGTCATTCGTGTATGAGCAAACACTGTTAACACTTTCTCCATCACTTGTTGCACTTCCTGCAGTCTCCAGAGGGTCCTGAGGGCAAGGAGGCATCCAAAGTCACAAAGCAGGAGGTAAATGTTTCGGGTGTGTTTGTGTGCTATGTGCAGGCGTGTGTTTGGGTGCTGTGTTTTTTTGTACTAAGAGAGTGTGTGTGTGTGTGTGTGTGAGTGAGAGAATAGACACATAACAGGTTAATGATTAGGACACTTGTAGCAGTCACAGAACACTCAAGATCAGCCCACAAAGGTACAACTGATATCTGTCTCTCTCTCTGTCACTGTCTCTCTCTCTCTCTCTCTCTCTCTCTCATTGATCATGCCTTGCTCCTGCAGCCCACCAGAAGGTCAGAGAGATTGTCAGCGGTGAGTTTCGTTCTCCCGTCCCCTGTCTTCACCTCTGTCACTGTCCTCTCCTTCCTCTCCCCGCCTCCCCCCTCATCCCGCCTCAGTCTTGTGGGATAGAGAGTGTTATATTACCAAGGCTCAAAGTCCTCACCCAGTTTATGGATTTGATCAACAACAATATACAAATTCCATAAGCGTGCTAGCTGAGGATCGTGTCTAGCTTGGTATGCATGTCTTTTCTCTGTTGTCTTTGTCTGGTCTGTTGCAACACCTTGTTGACATGTAGAGCTGCTGATTGAAAGGCAAAAGTACGTGAGTTTAGGGCATTGTTGTGCCAGAAACTCATTTCTTCTTTGTTAGATCATCTACTAAAGTTAAGCATAAAATGAACAGTAACCAAAACTACCAAACAAAATGTAATTTCATTCAGTATGCTGAAATTGGTCCCCAAATCCCACTAAAACTAAAGTTTAAGGATATTAACATTAATATTTGGTTATCATTATTATGTGATCATGCAGCTCTGCTATACAGGCTGTGTATTCTTATCTGTGTTGTACCTTGCATGTTGAGACCATCTGTGTTGGGTCTTTGTATGTGTTTGTACATTTGCATGTGCACTTTTAAGGAACAGTTTTACATATTGGGAATTATGCTAATTATGCAACTACCAGCTAGCTAGCTTAGCATGAAGACTGGACATGGGAGTGTATCTATGTTTCCAGCTTCCCATTATGAGCTATGTAGAGCTGGGGAACATAGGAGCCAATAAACATAGGACCCTGGGATAGCACATTTGTAGAACTTGGGAACATAGGACCCTAGAAACATAGGACCCTTGGATAGCACATATGTAGAACTTGCGAACATAGCACCCTAGAAATATAGGACCCCGGGATAGCACATTTGTAGGACTTGGGAACATAGGACCCTGGAGAACATAGAACCCACGAATAGCACATTTGTAGAACTTGGGAACATAGGACCCCAGAAACGTAGAACCCTGGGATAGGACATATGTAGGACTTGGGAACATAGGACCCTAGAGAACATAGAACCCATGGACAGCACATATGTAGAACTTGGGAACATAGGACTTTAGGAATATAGGACCCTGGGATAGCACATTTGTAGGACTTGGTACCATAGGACCCTAGAAACATAGGACCCTGGAAACATGGGATAGCACATTTGTAGGACTTGGGAACATAGGACCCTGGAAACATGGGATAGCACATTTGTAGGACTTGGGAACATAGGATCCTGGAAACATGGGATAGCACATTTGTAGAACTTGGGAACATAGGACCCTAGAAACATAGGACCCTGGGATAGAACATATGTAGAACTTGGGAACATAGGACCCTGTGATAGCACATTTGTAGAACTTGGGAACATAGGACCCTGGACACATAGGACCCTGGGATAGAACATATGTAAATATTGGGAACATAGGAAACCTGGGAACATAGGAATGACCCCCTAGAAACAGGAGGTTAAAAGGTATCAAAAACCACTAGCACCTGAAAGCCTCATATGTTAGCATCCTTTATCTGATTTGTTTTAATCTGTGCAAAAGCCAGGCGACCTGCAGAGAACCGGAGGTCACTGTGTTAGCTCTTTTTAATGCTAAGCTAAGCTAACTATTTATTGGCTGTAGCTTCACGTTTAACAGACAGATATGAGAGTGGGAAGAAGAAAGAGACCAAGTGTATTTCCCAAAGTGTCAAGCTGCTCCTTGAAGATCTGACTATGTAATCATGCTAGCTGTACATGTTTGCATGTTTCTTGATATTTCCTCGCTGTTGTTTATGGGTTACTATTTGGACTGCATGAAATAAGTCTTTCTTGTGTTTGTAAATTCTAATAAGGTGTAGGGAGTTTCCTACATGTAATTGTAAATGTCAAGCCACACTTCCTTCAGTGTAAGGAGAATTTATGTCTTTCATTTATCTTTTCTTGTGCACAGTGTCTTTGATTTCTGAAAAAAAAACAAGAGATATTCTGAGAAAGAATCATATGATTTAATTTTGTCACAGCAGTGTTACTGTAGCTTGTGGCTTCAGGGTAACTTTGTCAACACTCAGCAGCCTGGAAAAACTCTGCAGCAAACTTTCTCACACTGAGTGGCCAGAATTTGAACTCCCATCTGATATAGTCATTGTATAGTGGTCTGAGGTCAGTTCACTTTGAAAAGAGGCAGCTATTTAAAAGTTTTTAGCACAGGAATATTGTCAGATCCCATCGCTCCAGAAATTAGGTACTTAATTATCATTTTTCTAAAGTGGAAGCCAGTGAAGCCTCAATCTGTTCTGCGTTTGTCCTTATGAATTTTCTAAGTAGTTCTTGTGGCAAAACAGGATTTTAAACAGAACAGAAAGGACTATATTAGTGTAGAGAGGAGGGGGGACTAAAGATACACATTTATAAAAGAATAATAATAGATGGATAATATTTCTCCAACTGAGCATTGTGCAGTTGGTCAGTCCTAACTGACTTCTGCTTAATTTGCAGAAACCTGCTGCACTCAAGCCTGAGGCCAAGCCCAAGAAGGCCATTGTCAAGGTAAAGTACAAACACACACACACACACACACACACACACACACACAAACACACACAACGCCTACAATGATTTATTTATATCCCCATAAATTTGCAACAGTCTGAGGCACTCGTTGCCCCTCACTACAGGTTTATGTGCGTGACCAAGGCCGCTGGATGTGGAAAACACAGGAACACATACACAGAGCTCCTAACATGCAAACATACTTTACAGCTACACCTGCAGTATCCAGGGCTCATCATTTCACCTCCTCAAAGAAGATGCAGAAATGTATAAGCATTTATTTTGGATATTAGAGTATTCATAAAATATTGTCATAATTATATTGGATTTTTTTGTGTAATTATTTTTGATGAAGACTAGCAAAAAAGTGATGATGAGCTCATTGTATTTTATTTCATTTTTAGTAATATTTTTATTTCAATAAATTCAGGAATCAGTATATCCATGAAATGTCAAGTACGTTGACCTATATTTTTGCAAAAACTGTTTTTTTTGCATGTTAAACACCTGGTGATGTAAACCAATATTAAAGTATTGATAAAATATTATAATTATATTATTAGGAATATAATAGCAATATTATTAGTATTTCTTTTTAGTTTTTTGGTTTGATGTAGACCATATAGTTTGTGTAATTTTTTTTGTTAATACAGTGAAAATTAAGATTTTTAACTGTGCTTGTCTCGGACTTGGACAGGAACTATGCAGGATCATGTAGAGTCAGGCCCAAAGAAATTCACAAAAAAAATCCACATCTATAAATCAACTAAAAGGGTTTTTAATATTTGACTATGATGATATCTGCTATCATCAAATTTTCATGCAGTTTTCTCATTTCTCTTGTGCAGAAGGTGGCAGATGATAAGGGGGCAAAGGCAAAGAAAGGCGGCGCTAAGGGTAAGAAGGATGACGGCCCCGCCCAGAACGGAGAGACCAAGACCAATGAGGTATGAGGAGGGAAAATTGGAAAAAAAAACAACAACAACATCTTGGTAAAAGAAGAAAACTTTTAGTCAGAGATGGACGAGAAATTAATCTTTATTCCCTCATTTTGTCAATTTGTGTATAAACATTAACACACACACGTTAACTGTAACTATATTCCTCCACTGCATAATCGCACTTAATCCTATCACTAATACACATCTGTTCACACTCACATTATTGCATGCTCACACACACACACACACACACACACCGCACACACAGATCTACGTGTCTCGTCCGTCTGTCAGTGTGTCCTCCATCAGAAGCACGGCTCCCTCCTTGATGTCAGTGAGAGGGCAGAGTGAGACAGTCAGAGTTAAGGGTATGGTCGAGTGTTTCTAATCCGTCTTTGAAGTGCATATTTAGACATTAATTTATTAATTACTCACAAATTGTATGTTAACTGTGCAAATATTTACCCAGTGTGCTTTGGAGTGCTGTGATGTTTTCATAAGAGAGAATGAAAGTAGTGAGAGAGTGAAGAACAGAAGAAGAAAGGATGTCTGGCTTTTTTTTATATATTTATTTATTTATTTATTTGCTGTGTGCAGTCAAAGTCACATGAGCAGGAAAAGTTTGCAGCTGTGATGTGAAATGTGATTGGCTCACTGTGTTTATAGACAGCTGGCTCCACCAATGGTCAGGCAGAGGAAATAGAGGGGGGATGATTCCTGCAGATACCAGAAGAGTTATGGGTTTCAATGAGTAGCTTTTCACAGCAGTTTAGTAAAAAATCTAAACTATGGAGGGACAAAAATATCACAAGCCAACACGTGATGTTCATGTGAACACTGATAATCATTGGAGCCGGCAGCTTGAAGCCAGACCATAATAACATTATGGTGAGTGGTCACAATTTACTTTTCATAACTCGTGACAGTTTTGGTTCTTATTCTCTGAGGTTTGAAGATAATTATATTTGACATCCCAATACAATGGAGGTGAATGAAATGTAAAGTTTATGCTATTTAAAGCATTAAAAAAGTACTTTTTATAAAAAACTCAGGGTTCCAGTTCCCCTTAATAAACCTCAGATCTCCCTCTGAACAGTTTTCAGTGGGGCTACTTTTTATGATGGAAATAGTCCCAATGACTTTTGATACTGTTTAATTCAGGTTTCAGAGTTGGAAGTCAAAAACGTTTAGCACATATATTCAAACTTATCTGCCAAAACACTGCAATCCATGCCCCAGGTTTTAAGGGGTTAAATAATCCTGATGATTTCATAAACATCCTTCTTGGAACAAGGCCAAGGTTTTCAACGTAGAGGAAAAACTGCAGCTGGTCCCATTTTTTCAACAAGTAGAGGTGTGGAGTGATGTCTTAATACCACAGATACTGGAGAGGCCAATTTAAAAATGTTTTATCAGGAGCCTCGCTCAACAATGTGATGCCTTTTTTAAGGCAACAGGAAAAAAAACATTGTTTGCTTTTTTTTCAGTCGGTGTTTCACTTTACTTATCTGTGCCTGTTGGTTTTGACAAATTAGGCATTATCCAAAAAATAGCATTGGATAATGCCTAATTTGCATATTTATACACAAAACTAGTCAGGAAGAAAACTAGTCAGGAATCTCTGCTTCAGTAGCACTTATATACACAAAATTTTCAAGCTTTATTCTTTTCTGTAGTCTGAAAGGTTTTTACAGAGAGGGTTTACATTCATTTATTCCCAAAAACATGCCAAAAAAAAGTTTTTCTTATGACTGTTGATAGCATTTTATGATTTATGGAGTGATTATAAAAAAAATATGTCATCAAAATTCCCTCTGTAATATTTCTCATATGTCAAAAAAATAATAATTTTGAACCTGGCTCTATCCAACATTCAAACTTCTGCTCTGGAAATATATGAAAATTAGCATGTGTAATTTGCATAATATAACTTATAATATAACAAAATAAGTAATCAAAAAGGGAACTTTCTTAGTTAGATTTGTTCTGTTAATACTACATTTTAATCTACACCGTTTTCTGAGTACATTTAAGAAAATAAATGGGAAATAGTTAGATGAGAAGCTCGATACAGCTCTCGGACTCTCATCTTTGCTAAAAAAGCTGGCGCTAGCTGATACTATAGCTCCTCAGTTTCGTCCAAATATGGTCACATTTGGCTCCAAAAAACAAAACAATCTGGCGGCATGAATTGGCTTCTGAATGGTGTTCCACAGACCAAAAGGTGGGGTCAGGGTGACTACGTTCACTTCTTGTATACAGGTGTTAAACAACGAGAATAACTGTTTATTTAGTGAACTTTCGAGGAGCTGGAACGTGGATTATATAACTTTTTAAACAGAGCCGTTTCCAGTTCCAGTTAACAGTTTCCAGTCTTTATGCTAAGCTATGCTAACCACCACCTGGCTCTAGCTTCACATGTAGATGACACACATGAGATTATGTATGTCCTAAAAAATAAGAGCAGATCGACTTTCTTCACCTTCCCAAAAACCAGCCAAGCTAAGGTTGTCGGTTGCCCTTTGAGGCTAGATCATTTCAATCCACATTTGAAGCTACCTGTTGCAAGAATGTTCAGTAACACCTGCATGGCCGTGTAACTCTCCCGTCCTCTTCCCTCCAGGTAACTGAAGCAGCGGAGGAGGCGACTGAGGAGAAGGCGTAAAGACACGGACGCGTCCACCGACACGTCCCCTCTGACTCCATGGCAGCAAAGCATCTTTTTTTACTGACGATTTTTGTACCATGCTGAATTTTTTTTAGACTTGTGATAGTATAGACGGACGACCAGCAGTCCCATATGAGATGTTCACACTCCTTTCAGCTCCCCAAGCGACAGTATGTTTTTGCTCGATTCTCCTCCCTCCTCCATTCTGTATTGCTTACACTCCTCTCAGAAACGGAAAGACAGAATGAAGTGTTTTTATCAGGCGGCTGCAGATGTTCTTCATCTTGCCTGAAGGGGGCCGTAAACACGACTGTTATGATCTCTAAACCAGCTCTGCCTATATTTGTAGTCTCTACGAAACATTATTATTATTGGCACTCTGACTATGTCCCCCTGATGGTTGAGGTGAGGATTTGTGGATGCGTATCAGAGGTTTGCAGAGCTACAAGAAACCAGTCGCAGTGGAGAACATCTGCAGCTTTTAAAAAAAAATCTTAGTTTTTAAAATCACCACTACTGTGTTTCACATAGCTCCTTTTGTATGTGCGTGCTGGAGTGAATGTGTTTGAGTCTCTGTGTTTTCCCCCCCTTTCTTTTTCTTCTCCCCCCTCCTCCTGAGCGCCTTGTCCTGCAGCAGAGTGACATAGCAATAATGAGTGGTGCTTCTGTTCTAGACGGCTCTATTGGCTTTGGACCCTCTGGGCTTCTCTGAGTTTCATCCTGTTGGGAGAATATTTTGAAATAAAAGAAAAAGTTGATGTCACATGGCAGTTTTTGTGTTTTTTTTTCCTGTCTCTTTTCCTTATTTAAACTAGTCTGCAGAATTATATATACCATGCATTGTATTTACATTTCCTGACAGCAAGGCCAACCTTTTGTTATAGCCGGTAATTGTATGCCTTCACCTCTGCTGGCTGTTGTAGTTTAGAAAACTCAGGTAATGTGTGGAAAGCTCTATGAGATAACGTGGATGCATGTACGTGTTCTGCTTAGAGCTCCTTTTCACTGTTTAGAATTACTTTTAAACCATCACAAAGCCTATACGTGTGTGTCTGTGTGTATCTTTGTGTGTGTGAGGTCGCCAGGGGCACGTGGCTGTGTTAAATACAACTGCTGTGTCAGGAAGTGAAAGGTCAGCATTTGCCAGAGTGGTGGGACCAGCGAACCAGACCATCTCTTCATTTAGGGACAAACTGTCACTCACACTCATGGACCAATGATGTGGCCGAGTTCCCACTTTTTTAACATGTAGAGGTGTGGAGTGATGATGTGTGCATACCACAGATACTGGGGAGGCCAATTTAAAAATGTACTATCAGGAGCCTCGCTCAACAACGTGATGTCTCTTAAGGCCAGACTCTCTAGGCAAGCTGGTTTTTTTTTTGTCATGCACTAGTCACTTTTAATTTTTTGGGCTATTTTATTTCAATGGCCTGCAAAAAGAAGACATCCAAAATCACATTTAGGTGTTTATTATACTTCATTTTGTCTATATGTGTCTGATTTCAACTAAATTCACAAAAGATTAGCATTAGATAATGCCTCATTTGCATATTTAAACATACAATATCAGAAAATGTGTACGACAAAAAATAAAAGTAATCAATTGTGGAAGTTTCATAATGATTCTGGGATTTGTTCTCATACTCTAAGCCAGAGATGTCCACTTCAGTAGATACACCAGACTTTACAGTTTCATCCTTATTGATATTCTGAAGGTTTTACAGATGAGTGTGCTCATATATCATTCATTGCCTGATTTATTTATTTTGTATATTCCTACAACATGCCAAAATTGATTTTTTAATGTTTTATGGCTGTCAGCATTTTCTGATTTATGGAGCGATTAAAGAACAAATATCCAAAACTCCTCCTGTAAAAATGTAAAAAAAAACAAAAAACCCAAAAAACAAAGAAATGTGAAATACAAGGAATTTTTCATGGTAATATCTACTAGTTAACTGTTTTACCCTATTCATTTCCCATCATTGGAACCTAACAGAATGTGTGCAACAACGCTGTGTACATGGAAGGCAGACGTTTTTTTTTTCTAAGTGGAAAATCCTCCATGAGGATGATCTGATGATCTTTTCACCTAAATCACTGAATACAAAGTGAAGCTGCACAGGTTCAAACTAATGATTAAAATCTCATGTGCAAACATAAAAACCTCAGTAGCTTCAGAAACGAAGTGAGAGTAAAATACGAAGTGTTGACACCACAGAAATATCCATTAAAACGTGAGGAAAAGCTATAGCAAAAGGCATATTAACATGAGGCAGCTTCCTGGATAAATGTGTTTATGGCAGTTCTGGATCATTTACTGCTCTAATCTTGGCAAATATCTGACTCCTGTGTATAAAAAGACATGGCTAAATGGGTAAATGTTGTGGATTATTTGGTCAAGGATAATGAAGCTCACATGGGTTCAAAATAACAGAAAATTCATTTTTTTTATTATTATGTTCATTAGAAACAAATAAACAGGTGGTTATTTACTCATTTCAAGCTACCTCAACACAGGCCAGTAGACTGGTCACTAATAATCAATAAACTCCTATAATGTAATGTACAGTCATGGAAAAAAACATTCCACCATTGTTTTCTTCAATTTCTTGTTAATTTAATGCCTGGTACAACTACATTTGTTTGGACTAATATAATGATAACAACAAAAATAGCTCATAAGAGTTTAATTTAAGAGGTGATATCTAGCCAGTTTCCATGGTTTTCTTGATGATAACCAAAATCATGATCAAGAAAACCATGGAAAATAACTAGATATCAGCTCTATTTGTTGTTATCATTATAATTGTCCAAACAAATGTAGCTTTAGTTGTACCAGGCATTAAATAAACAAGAAAGCAAGGAGAAAGCAAGGGTGGCCTAATAATTTTTTCCATGACTGTAAAATGTAACTGATGACGTTACCCTCATTTTTAGTAACCTTTGACTCCTTTGTGGTCCTGTGTTCACATACGTGCTGCAGAGTGTGGTTGCCTCCTTGTGGCCACATAAGCCAGCACAACAACAACAACACTTGAGAGGTCAGGGTGACAGGTGACATGGAAGTGACTGACAAAGGCTGACAAGGTCTGACAAAGATTCAAACATGGCCTTAGTGCATGCCTCTGTGTTAGTTCCTAAAGCCTGTGCAGGAAAGCTTGCAGGATGCTCTGTAGTCTAGTGGTTATAGACACCTTTATAGTGTGGTTGACACATATGAGCTGCATAAACTGCCTAATGGCTGCAAGTTTGAGTTTAAATTTTAACTTTGAATTCCTTGCAGCAATAGATACTTGTATGCAAAGACATTATTTATTAATCAACCATTCCTTTGTGATCAAGATATTAAGATGTTCCAAAACTCTACATGACATATGCATATGGAATTAAAAATTAAGAATTTGTTAAAAAAAAAAAAAAAAGGAGAACAAATATGCAAAAAAAGATCACAATTGAGCAGTAATCTAGGGGAAGCTGTCATCATATCGCGCATAATTTTCATGCAGCAGGACCAAATTGCATTGAAATACAAATTCATAAAGGAAACAATGATAAATAAATTGGAAATCCAACTTAAGAATTAAAAACACTTGATCAATTATGATTTGTACATTGACCGTAATTCCCCCCTTCTGGATTGCATAGGATGGGTATATCTGACTCTGATCTTTGCACTGCAAGCAAGATAAAGATTTTTATCACATGATATGGGCTTGCACTAAAGAAAAAAAACGTTTGGGAAAAATGTTATGCAATCCTTGGGAAAGATCATTGGCTATTCTGTTCACAGTGATCCAGCAATGTCCCTTTTGAATTACACTGTTGAAGGGACCTGGTCCAAACACAACAAACAAGTGTTAACGCCCAGATACATGAAGGCTAAAAGACTGATAGCAGCGAATGAGAAGGACACAGATCAGCTGATAGAGGGACAGTTAGAGCTATAATTATTTTTTTCAGTTTACCCAATAGACTCTCAGCTAAAGCTACACATATACTTTTTTATTCTAATTTAATTATATATTTATTTATACAATTTTTTTTTTATTGATTTCTCACCCTATATAGGTATCTGTGTTGTAATGTATATAAAACATTATGTTTCATTTTATCTATTTGTGATGAAAACATACTTTTAAAAAAAAGCATTACTTAGGCCTTGATCTAATTGCAACTCTGTAAACCCCTTCTCCAAATCCATAGGAGGAGGTGACCAGTGGTGGAAAAGTATTCAGATATAGTATTCAGTAAAACTACTTATCAGTAATAATACTAATTACTCCGATACAAGTAACCATCCTGCATTCAAACCTTACATAAGTAAAAGAACAAAAGTATCGGCATCAAAATGTACTTTAAGTATCAAAAGTAAAAGTAGTTGTAGATGCAGAATGAACCCACTCGTTGGTTTGTTATATATATTCTAAATATATCAGTGGATTATTTGTATTGATGCATTTATGTAAGCAGTGTTTTAATTTTGTATAGATAATGCTCATTTAAAATAAAAGTCTAATGATAATGTTTTTATGTTAAATCACGACCTGAAGAGTAGCTAAAGTTACATATATGGAAATAAATAAGTACTTGGGTTAATGTACTTAGTTACATTCCACCACCTTTAAGTGACAAATTCAGTCTGACATGACATTTGCAAATTTGACACAGCTGACCTCACTCTATCAGCAGGGTCAACATACATCTTACCTATGTGGATGCAGGAAGGGCAGAATATACCTCCTGCTTCCTTGTGCAGCAGAGAAAAAAGCTGACCTATCTGCCACAATACACATAGTTACTGGATGCTCACATTCTCTGCTTCTTTTTATCTGGTACAGAGTCTGTATTATTTGTGAGTGACACTGCCAAAATGGGTCCATAAGTGCTAAGCCAACTATACAACTACAAAAACTACATTCACACAGCACTGAATAGGATTTGGGGAAAATGTGTGGATTCCAAACTGTGTGCTCTTCACAAAACAAATAGTAGTTCAGACATGATATGTGTGTAGATATTTCCTGACAAAGCATGGGGTGCAATGGGACATATTTTAGTTGCAAGTTCCAAGAAAGATGTGACAAAAAAAAGAGGCTGTAACCACAACTATACATTAACTGGAGAAGCCGGATGTACTTCATTACACTGAGTTACTTGTAGACCTACTTAACCTTTTATGTTATTTTGCACTACTTTCAGAGGGGAACAAAACTTTTTACTCCACTGCATTAGTTATGTGGGCCTTCCTCAAGTTACTTTGCATATCAAGATTTTCAAATACAATAGTGAGCATAAAAAATACAATGCATTGTAAAATAAGTAAATTAAACCATCCAACAGTATAAAGAATAAATAACTCAGCTCTATTGCAGCGGGCCAAATCATTAAAATGCATTTTAAATATTACGACCTTAATATTATTATTAATAATAATGTAATAGTAATAAAATATTTTATATATTCATTTCATTATTTATATGTTGTTAGAAATTACAAAGGAACTGGATTTAATAATTATTCTATTTCAATGGGCATAACAGTGAGTGTTAATTGATGTCTAGAGTGTGTCTACATTTCAAAGGCAAATTACAGAAAATAAAACTACACTAAAGCAAAAATAAAGGCAGCTCATTACTTGTTTTCATCCCAAAAAATTAAACACATTTTCAGTGAATAACTAAGGATGGGAATTAGTGAGTCATCTGCTCAAGTTTTTTTTAAATATTATCAGCGTCTTCCCAGCAACAAACTTGTGTGTTCCCTGAAGTCTCTGCCAGGAAGACAAGTGCTATATAAATAGGAGACTGGTTTCTATACCAGTGTCTATTATTTCTGAAATTATACTGTTTGATCAAACTATATACATGATATATATGATGAAGTGCCGGGAGTAGTTCATTAGGTGGGTTACACCATGTAAGCACCTGCACATACGCACAGGGTTTCTACTGGGGTGAAAAGAAAATAATAGGGTGAAAACAAATAATTGATGGTAAGCCGTTCGGTGGTTTTTAAAACAATCTTTGGGTCTCCTTATGTGATTAAATATCTCTCACTCTGAATTTTAGGTTGTGGGTTTTTCTGGATTGCTGTAACATAACAAAACACTGGCTGTACATATGGGGTGATTTGTTTTGCATTTAATTTAACATTGTCAGGGAATTTTCAACAGAATAAAGACTGTGCCTATATTAGTTATTAGTGGTAAGTACTTGTACTTTCACTCATGTCCTACTTCAAATAAAAGAAAGAGTGAAGAGTTCATAAGGTCAACAAGACACTGTGAGCTTGCTTTTTTTTATTGGCCAACTGCTGTAAAACATGTATTTATTTAGGATATAAATGCATTTATATAAATAACAGGCATAGCTTTTTTTTTTTATTAAATTGCAGGAAATAACACCTATGCTGTTGTTCCTTTTTCTCAACTTTCCCCTGAAGCAAAGGGGAAGTTTGCTGTATGATGCATTTCCTTCATAATCTACTTTGATCATGAACCTTGCATACATGTCTCGTTGCAATTAAAATCCTGTAACTCACGAGGTTTCATTCATTAAGCTGCATTCCCCTTCTTCTCCAACCCTTCCCCCATTTTACTGCCTGGCAGTATTTGGAAGAGAAATGGACGACTTCCCCACCAAACGGCTCCCTGAGAGAGTGGGTGTTAGCTAGACATCTTGTTACACAATAACGACAGAGGACTAACAAGCGAGGCCAAAGAGAAGGCAGAAATAACACAGCTAGTTGTATTATTTAATAAAACCGAGCTGAAACAGTTAGATCGGCTGTGAATCCCCCTTAACACACGGTAGCCATATTCTACATCCGCAGCTAGGAATACAGAAAAATAGAACAGGAATTGCGTTGTATTAATCCGCCACAAGCTTGAAACTATTCATGTATTTGCCTGTAATTACTAAAACGTGATAAATGTTGTTTAGCTACGAAGTAACAGCCACTCTGCAGCAGTGTGTCCTCTCCTACAGCAGGCTGCCATTTCTACCTCCCCTCTACAGTGCGTGCGTGAAACAAACACACCACTTGTGTTCCTCCGCAGAGGGCTTGCGCTTTTTCTTTTGAGGGGGAGGGGGATTTAAACAAAAATGGCTCCACAGCCGACTAACCGCCACTAAAAATCTCCCCGAGGGGCAGTCAGCACAGGAATGTTTTGTCGGTTGGTTCTTTGCGAGAAGAAGACGGTGTTTTGTGGGGTGAACCCGTACAGCGCGCACTATATGTCGCTTCGCGGAGAAATACTCGACGCAGCCGGGACTTCGTGTGAGCGGAGCTGAATGGAGGCAGCCTCTTCCTGGTGGATAAACAGTGACAGCTACAGGGCAGCCACCTAGACCCACCACACAGGCTGTGGCGCTGCCCTGGCAAACAACACCAAAATGGCTTCAGACAGTACACACATCGCGCAGTTGACTTCTGGTGAGTAAAGGAGATCGGAAAATATGTCATGGTTGTTGTAATATCCCCCCAATTTCCTCGGTGCCCTCTTCTAACGCAGCTCCCGTCCTCTTCTCCCCCTCCAACCATACCAGAACTGTACTTCCTAATAGCCCGATTTCTAGAAGCTGGACCGTGTCAAAAAGCAGCCGAGGTTGGTGTTTTTGCATTTTAGGATAATTTATAATATGTCCGAAATTGTCATGGGGTGTAATTTTGTATTTTTATCCTATTTTCAGACCCTGATAAGGGAGGTGGAGGAGAAGGAGGTAAGCAGTCAGCAATACGAGAGATGCTTCTCTCTGCACTGTACTTTGTGATGTTGCTTTTACTCTGATTTATCATTTACTGTTTTAAAACACAACTCGATACATTTATAACCTGGATGATCACAGTCGACACTATTTTTCCATCTCAGCTGCTACCCATAAGACTGGACTGGACAGGGAAGGAACACCCCGGGACGTACGAAAATTTGGTAAGGGAGCTCTATAACTGAGGAAAAAGTTTTTAGAGAGCAAAATAAAAATTGAATTTCCCGCAATTTTTAAATCAGGTGGTAAAGAAAAAACTGTAAAGGACTTTGCAGGGCGAGCTGGCTGCAAGTTGGGGCCGCTCTGGGGCACCGAGGGGTCGGGTCCCAGACTCCTGTGCACCGTGGTGTGCGAGTTTGGTGCCATGCATGTGCAAAAGGTTGTAATAGTTGTTGGAAAAATGTGTGTGAAATGTTGATACGTCATGAGTGTTGTGGTGTAGGAGCGCCAGGATCCGGAGGAGGGACTCCCTGCGCCACAAGCCAGAGAGAGATGGAGGCGCTCTTGTCCTGCAAGAACCATAATTTGTGTGCATGGGTTGAAAACACACAGGGGGCAAGAGTTAGAAAACAGGAGTTTTGAGGAGAATATAAACAGTATATTCAGTAAAGCTGGAGTTACAGCGCCCACTTTGAGGGGGACGCTGCTGCTCGGTTGTTGTGGAGTCATTTTGGAGGTTTTTTTTTGTTGGATTGTGGTGCAAGCTCGGATGGAAGAGAACAGATGAGTTTATGTGAAGATGCGAGGTAACGTAGAGCTGATATCTTATAATCGCTCTATTAATTGACGTGCTAATTGTCATGTAAACAAACAGGGCTCGCCTGAAAGCGCCGTTTACGCATGGGGGCGTGGAGAGAATTAATCATCGCTTACATATTTATTTCCTTCCCAGTCTGCTGAAAGTGTGAACCCACACTTTTTGATTTTATTTTGCTGTTTTATTTGATTGAAGTTTTATTTAAGCATTATTATAAAAATGACCCACTAGGGCCTATTTAATGTGCGAATACCTACATTTGGCGGATTTGTCCTCTCACACACAGACACATGAACATCCGAGAGCAGATCGCGTGAAGTGTAGGTTCACCGGGATGTAAATTTATAAGAAATTATTGACAGTGTCTGTACGCCTGCCTGTGTGTTTTTTTCTCTCTTCCTGCTTGGCTCATTCGGCTCTCCGTTCCTCCTCCTCCTCCCATTCCCAGCCGATCAGCCTGCCTCCTGTCTATTGTGCATAATTTCCTCTATTTAAAAAAAAATACTGCGGATGGTTTTTAATTATTAGACCAAATAGAAACAGGGTGTTTGGAGGGCAGGGGCGCTGGAGCACGGTTGGATGTGTGTGTCGGCGGTTGTAGGTGGATGTCTGGGCTGCTACAGAAGGGGGTTGGGCAACAATGAGGAATCATAGTTGACTTCATTGATATTGTAATCATTAACGATATTAATTGTGGCTAATTAATTAAGACGGATTAATTAGACGTGGCATTATTTTAATTCTACATACGAAATTAATCAGGAACACAATATAGAATAAAAACTGAACCTAATTTTGACTCCAAATCGAAGCTTATTATCATTATAATCATATTTACACTAATTTATGAATTTTAATTTTTCACCTTAAATTATAATTTCAACAATAGATGTGTTTTTCAGTTATTAGAGCCATATGTTGACGGTGTTAAGATCTTAAATAAGTGATATTTATTGATTTTTGTATTAAAAGGTGAAGTGATTGTACAGAAAAGGGACATGTGTATAGGGCCATGTGCTTCCTGGTGGTGCTGTTGTGACTGAGGCAGTATTATCCATTACACCTAAGAAGCAAGTAAAATGGAGCAAATTGTTATTACACATCACTCCTTTGGTGTGTGTGTGTGTGTGTGTGTGTGTGTGTGTGTGTGTTGCTGCGTGTACCTGAGAGGGGGCTGATATGTGCTTAGAAACACTGGTCACGTATCTGAACCAGCAACGATGTTGAAAGCAATTAAGGGGTCATTAATTGCGTGTGTGTGTGTCACAGAGAAAGAGAATAAGTGTTACTGTCAGTGCTCAGATAAATGAATGGGGAAAAATGTGTGTGAGTGGAATAATTGTTTAATTTCAGGCTTATTTGACCCCCGTTCAGATATTTAAATGAGATGTGTCTGAAGCAAAGCTGATTACTGCACGTGTGATTTACATTAATATGTTTAAAATAACCATGCATCCTGAAATAAACACACTGCTGCATGATGCATATTTGTCTCGAGGTCTATCGCTGCTATTCCAGTCACTCAGGCGTGTGTGTTTCCTCAGACGCAGGCCGTGCAGGAGTGTCCCCATGTGTCAGTGGGATCAGAGACACGCTGTGTTTATAACAGTGTGCCTTTCATTCGGCTTCATGTTTGTGTTGCATGCCACACCCCCTCCTCTGCTGTGGACTGCACTGCATGTGAACTGCATCCATTTAAAAGACATTTAAACTGGATTTAAGCATTCATTTCGATCTAGATTTAATTTTCTTCTTCTTATTTCTTTTTTTACATAGATATTTAATAATTAATTGTTTAATTATAGTACTTGTCATGTGTTTGAAATAATGATTTTTGCAGTTTGACAGTGAATGTCATTCAGTACATCATTTCATTTATTTTGTCCTTATTAGCCGCATTGGTTTATTTATGTTGAAACCCTCAGAGAATAGTAATTGATTTGATTTTTTTGAAAGGGTACCTTTTTACTTTTAAAATTCTGAGCGAACCAACAGGCTTTTGGCATTGTGTATTAGCTTAACCTTTTTTTTTTAGATTTCATACAAGTGCTGGAATCCTTAAACTCTTGTATTTTAATGCAGTGTTTTCAAGGTTTGATAAGCGTGAGCATTTTGTGCATTGAAGTGCAGGTACAGGCTTTGAACAGTCGTCTTAAAAGTGCAAAATGCTTAATTCCAACCGTCATGTTCTTTATCTTGGAATACGCTTGAATTCAAATGTAGTCCTTGAAAAATGCTTTAATTTCAACATGACCTAGTGTTTCATCAACACCTTCACTCATGTAAACCAAAAACCATTCATAGCTAGATAAATCCTCTGTTGATCCCTACTCTGGAAATTTGCAAGCATTAAAAAATCATGACCAAAACATACAATGAAATGTAGTATGAAAAGCTGGTAAACGGAACAAAATGACAATTATAATGCCGGTTAGATTTTTTTTTAGACTTTGTTATTTATTTAACGATTTAGATGATTTAGTGATAATAAAGGCTGTCTGGACATTTTTGGTTCAGGTACCTTGAAAGTACTTGTTTTTCACTCTTAAGAAGCTGTACGAACCCTGTATATAGGATTCCAAGTCTGCTCCCCCCCCCCCCTTTAATTTGTCTCCTATCTGCAGAATGCTGCCACAAAACATAATGTTGGATGTTTTATAGCACAATAACATTTAATTTAATGTGACGAAGAAGAGCAATAATCACTACACTGTATGTACTGTATATAAAATGTAATTTACCACAGCTGTACACTGCTGGAAAAGCTAAAAAATACACATTTAAAGTGCTTGAATTTGACTTTGGAAAAGGTGTAGAAACCCTGACTGATTGATTGATTATATATATATATATATATATATATATATATATATATTGTGTGCATGGTGTGTGTGTTTAAGAGTTTGAAACTAAATGGACTCAAGCCTGAATCACTTCGTCTACAGTCGCTTGTAAATACTTAATTATTCTCTTTTCATTTTCCAGCCAGTTTTTTTTTGGAACGGAGTAGGGCCTACTAAAAATGGTTTTCTTTCTAATTAGTTAGTTTTTTTTATGTAATCATAATGTGGTGCCACGTTAATCTTTCTAGGGAGGTTTTCTTTTACTTGCAAGAAAAACTGATTATGGGTTTGAACGTGGCTTGAACATGTTTCCCTTGTTTATTACACTCGTACAATGTTTGGTGAGCTTGGAAAATGCCTAATTGGAAACCTTATGTTTCAGAGTTTAGGCTTATGCTTGAAATTGAATATACTCCTTAAAAATGAATAATCTTTCACATAATCATAATAATACGTGTATCATCTACACAATTTACACATGTAAACCAAAAATCTTTGAATATTTGAAATTAAACCATCACATCATCATATATGTAGATATATTCTTAATTAAATATTCTTCCTGGACGATCTGATCATTTTGTTTATTTGATCTTTTTTGTGGTTCTAACAGAAAAGTTAATTATCTGTGTTTAATTGTCATCATAGCTCAATAAGTCCTCTGTTGATCCAGTACTCAAGATATTAGCAAGCATTAAAATAATGATCAAAACATACAATCAAACAGCTCGAAAGTGCTTGAGTTTTACTCTGAATGAGCTGTACGAAGCCTGTTTTCAATACAAGTTGTACCGTGTGTGTCTGTGTGTTTGTTCAGGTGAAGCAATACCGGCACATCAGTCCAGACCACCTGCTGCAGGTCTGCTCCAGAGTTTGTCCGCTGCTGGAGAGGGAGGTCCCTGCCAGCGTGCCTGGACTCACCAGCCTGCTGGGGGCTGGCCGGCAGAATCTGCTCCGCTCCAGCAAGAGTGAGTGTATACATGTGCACATGAGCTGCTTTAAGGCAGCTATTCTCAACCTTGGGGTCGGGACCCCAATTGGGGTCGTGAGATGATATCTGGGGGTCGCCAAATCATTTTGGAAGTCAGCTCTGTCTCCACTGTGTTAAAGTGTTCATGTGTTTTAGTCTTTTTGGTCACTTAATGTCTTTTTTTTTGGTCATTTTGTGTGTTTTTTGGTCATTTTGTGTCTTTTTTTTGATCATTTTGTGGTCAATTTGTTTCTTTTTTGGTCATTTTGTGTCTTTTTTTGGTTATTTTGTTTCTTTTTTGGTCATTTTGTGTCTTTTTTTTGGTTATTTTGTTTCTTTTTTGGTCATTTTGTGTTTTTTTTTGGTTATTTTGTTTCTTTTTTGGTCATTTTGTGTCTTTTTTTGGTTATTTTGTTTCTTTTTTGTGTCATTTTGTGTCTTTTTTGATCATTTTGTGGTCAATATGTGTCTTTTTTGGTCATTTTATTTCCTTTTTTAGGTCATTTTGTTTCTTTTTTGGGTGATCTGAACTGTGCATGTGAGATTCTGTTTAGTGAGCGGGGGTCGCGGACAACATGCATGTTAAATTGGGGGTCGCGACTCAAAAAGGTTGAGAACTACTGCTTTAATGTACACATATCTCTCTGCATGTTTCTGCAGACCAACAGACCTCATGTACAGACATAGTTTCACTTGCTTATGTAAATATAGGTGCATGCATGCATACAGAACAAGCTCACACAGAAAACCCATAGCTGTATAATGTATGTGTCTTTATGCATTTCTTCCAGACTGCAAGCATGTTGTGTGGAAGGGCTCAGCGCTGGCTGCGCTGCACTGTGGACGACCACCAGAGCCGCCTATTATCTATGGGAGCCCTCCGAATATTGGTACAGAAAACACTTGAATTCTGCAAAACAAAAGATAACATTCAAGCGTTTCTTACTCTTTGTTTGTGCCTGTCTATGAGTCAGATCTTACATGCTTTTCTGTATCGTTGCTTGCCAAGGTCTCGACAGCAGCGTTATTATTGATTTGTTTCACAATCGCAGTGTATTTCTACACATGCCCATTTTCCTGTTCTTTGAAAGAGCTTTTATTAAATGAGTGGGTTTGAATTTCTGTACAGATATAATGATGTCCTCACTAGTGTTTTATCTTTTCTCTCCATCCAGTCGAGACGAGCTTCGGCCGCCGATTGAATGGCTCCTATCGCCTCCGACAGCTGGTTCCCACGGCCGTGTACATGCACATGAAGATGCACAAGAGGATCCTGGGACACCTGTCGTCGGTGTACTGCGTGACCTTCGACAGGACGGGACGACGCATCTTCACGGTAAGGCTGCAGGATACGTGCTCGTGAAGCCTCTGCGTGTGTGTATTCCAAGTGATTTCTGTGGCATTGTTGTGATTTAGTGTTTGTTTCGAGTCACTACTTGTGTGCCGTGGATGTGTTTGACTGTTACAATATGTCTTTTGCTTACCAAGAAGACCAAGGCTTCGTATTCCCTGTTGTATCAGTTCTGGTAGGAGGTAATTATTGTTTACCTTACTGTGGTGGGGCGCTTTTACTGAATGACTCACAGCTATTACTGAATTCAGCCTGCAGGGGAGCAAATTCACACATCTTGATAATGATAATAATATAAAAATATTATGTTTTGCTTTAAACCCCAAGCAGTTTCAGGAATTTCTTTTGCTTCTGAATCAGAATCAGAATCTCTTGTAGAAGTACAGCAGAATTTAAGTAGACGCTCTCAAAATCAATGCAATTTCTGTTACATTTAACCAATTGTTGCCTTGTTTTACTCTATAATATATATACAGTCATGAAAAAAATATTAGACCACCATTTTTCTTCAATTTCTTTTTCACTGTAATGCCTGGTACAACTTAAGGTACATTTTCCATGGTTTTCTTGATAATAACCAAAATCACTATCAAGAAAACCATGGAAAATGTCTAGATATCAGCTCTTAAATTAAACTGTTATGAGCGATTTTTGTTTTCATTATATTTGTCCAAATAAATACACCTTTAGTTGTACCAAGCAATAAAATGAACAATAAAACAAGAGTGATCTAATCATTTTTTCCATGACTGTGTTTGTGTGTGTGTGTATGTGTGTGTGTGTGTGTATGTGTGTGTATATGTGTGTATATGTGTGTGTGTGTGTGATTATCCTATGAACCCTGGAGGACCCTCAGGTCTTCTGGGAGAGGCCTTTTAATAAAGCCAAAAGTAAGAACTAAAACCCACGGTGAGGCGTCGTTTTCTCACTGTGGTCCACGTTTATGGAACAGCCTCCTGAAGACCTGAGGTCATCAGAGACTGTTCATATTTTTAAGAGCAAATCTTTTTAATTTGGCTTTTACTTGAACCATTTTTAAATATTTCTTTGCTCGTGCATCTTATTCTTTATTTATTGTTTTCATCTTTTTTTATCTAGCTTTTTTACTTTTTATTGTTATTAATATTTACTTTTTTAAAATGTTATTTTATCTTACCTTAATTTATTTTTATTTATTTTATCTAATTAATTTTTAACCTGCCTCCAGTGTTTCTTCACTGCTTGATGTTGAGATGGAGCTTCCTCAGTTTGTTCTTTCTTTTAATGGGGTGGTGGGGATGGAGGGTCAGGGGTGGAGGGTTGGGGATGGGCGGAGAGTGTTTGCTTGTTTTTATGTTTTTTTATTATCATTATTATTATTATTTTCTCCTTTTTATGTGAAGCACTTTGTGTTGCATTTCTTTTGTATGAAAAGTGCTTTACAAGTGAAGTCTGATTGATTGATTGATTGATTGATTTTGTGGGTGTGTGTGTGTGTGTGGTACTGAACCTCTGTGGAAACAGCACAATCTTGGCTAGAAGTAGAGTACGAAGTCAAAAAATTTTTTGTGCAGTATTAAAAAGTTAAAATGCTTTGAACCATAAAAAAGAAAAAAACAATGAATTGAATGTCTTGAAAATCTTACAAAAGTTTAAAAAAAAATTGGAACTGTATTCAGAACATTTTAGCAGGCTCACCAAATTGTTACCAGTATTGGGGGGGAAAAATGGGGGTTTCACATGATAAACACTGAACTATAAACATTTGTACAACCTCTACTTACAACTTCTCTTGTCCCCTCCTCTCTGATCTGTGTAAACAATGTCCAGTTCAGTAGAAGTTCTTCTTAATTTTTATGACGTGACTGTTGGTCTCAGCTGAGTAATTCATGGCTTCCTAGTTGCACTAAGAGTGCAGAATTTATGTTTTTTATATGCTCTGGTAGTGCAAACTGTTTATTTTTAAGTGAAAATTGTAGAATAAAGTGATTTCTGATATTTTATTTCCCTGATGGAAGCATTTGTCTCACATGATTCATTCAAGCGCTGTTGTAAATTTGAAAATTGGAGGATAAATTCAGTTTTTACAGTTTCTGGCTGAAATAAATGGTGTGATTTTGGCGATATAAAAAGAAAAAAAAGAAAACTTCCCTTTTTAAACCACAAGTGTGTTGTTGAATTCAGAGGGTTAAAGGAGGAAGTTGACCTTTGCCCTCTGGTTGCCCGTTTGTATACATGTGCTGTGTTAGCTTCCTTCTCCGTGTGGTTTGGTGGGAGATACAGCGCGGGTAAAGTGTTAAATATTGAAAGAACAATGAGATAATGTTGGTTTAATGTTGCCGTCCTTCTGTTTGGATTCTTGAGTCAAACACTGCCTGCTGCTATTCACCATTTTCAGCTTTCACTTCTTAAATCTCTAAAAATGGCTGGCTGCTGAGAGGGAGGGGGCTTTAGATTGACTCTCTCCGCTTCTCTTTTCCTGTTATCTCTCTTTCCACCGGTCTTACACTCCCTGCACTCGCTCTCTCTCTCTCTCTCTTTCTTTTTCTCTCCCCGTCCCTCATCCTGCGCTGCCCCTCCTTTGTTCCTTTCTCTCCTCTCTTCTCCCCCCTCTTCTTGCCATTTCTCATCATAACTGGAGAAAATGTTTCCTCTGAGGCGCTGGCTAAGTGCCAGAATTAAAATTCGTTCTTGGTCTCCCTCACTTTCTCCTTCTCCCTTTTTTTCTCTCCGCTCGTCTCTCTCTCTCTCTCTCTCTCTGTGTTGCTGTCTCCTTTCATCACAAGATCATTTTTATTTATATATTTTCTTATTTTTGGATCTCTTCAGTCTTTTCACTCCGACTTTGCTGCAGTGGAAGACAGATTGATTGATTATTTTATTTCGCCTAAACATTCGCCGTGATCATTTGCGATCGATGCGAGTGCATGTAGGTTTAGTTAAACAATTGATTGGCAAACAGCCATATTGATTTGTGTAATATAGCTTTAGAAATGGCTGCGAGCTCATTATCACGGCCATCGGGAAGGACAAATAAGCCGAGCAGATATGAACTCTTTGTCCCTGTCATGGTAGATAACATAACTTCACATCTATAGGAACAAGAAAAGTTTGTGTCAAGTCTCTGGCTCCTCTAAACCCGGCACTCTTCACGCCTGACTGTCACTTGGGGATATCACTTTTTCGTCCATCTTGCCAAAGCCGTAATTTGTCCTTGAGCTTTTTTCTGAATCACTAAGGGAGCTCTCGCTGTTTTGATCAGTCCACATAAAATAACAGCTCCAGTCAGACTCTATTCTGCTGGTGATGGAGAGAGTGATTATGATTTATTCAAAGGAGGGGGTTGGTGTTTTCATCTCACAGTTCCTCTAAACTCTGGGCTGATGCAGATAATGTGGCCTGTCTTATAAAATACTTTGCAGATGGACGTTTTGGCATGTTCTTAAAGTAATTAAGTGAAATTTGTACAGTCTGATATGCAAACTTGATAATTAAGTTGGGAAAATTGTGCAATCACATTTTGTAAATTACATTTTTATCCATAGCCCTCCTCATTGACTGATTTTTCTCTCTTTTCATATCTTTATTTCCAGCTTGTATAAATCACACTACAACTATTTTTTTAGATAGAGATGTTAGCTCATGTCACACTGTGTTGTCACATCCTGACACTGGTAACCTGTTGGTTGTAAAAATTGTTTTTGAGATTGTAATCAAGGCACACAGATGGGTTTGGCACCACGTTGAACCCTTTAACCCCTTACAAGCTGGATCACAGCCAGAAATTCCCAGTAGGATGTTTCCACGTCTTAATTAATCGTGCATTTTCAATCCAGGCTACCAAATCTCTAATAGGCTTGATTCTATGGATTATTTAGTATTGTGGCTTTTTTTAAAAGCATTATTATTGTGTTCCTTTCTTAGCTTGTAATGCTTTTACTTAATTCAATACTCACAATAAATATTCTACTGAGAAGGCTTCTGCTTAGTAGCTTACTCCATCTTCTGTGGTGCAGTTGTGTGGTGCAGGCCGCTCCACCTCTCAGTGTCTGAGTAGTAAGTCAGTGTGTTGGATTTCCCTGTTGCTTGTGTTTAAATGGAAATTCAATTGACATTCAGTATGCCTAGCTTCACATGAGAGGTGTAAGAAAATATAGATACACTTGAGAATCGCTATGTTATCTTTTGTGATACTGTGTTGATTTTTATCAGTTTATATGCATTTATTTGTAGCAGAAAGGTTCCACAAAAGTAGTTTTACTCAGATTTCATGCTGTAAAAATACCAAAATGCAGGCCAAATGTGGCTGTAAACACGTTTTTCTTAGTGACCCACATTTACATTTACATTTAGTCATTTAGCAGACGCTTTTATCCAAAGCGACTTACAGGAAGAGTAAAAGCAAACAATCAAGGTATAAGCAAACAAAATTTACGTGATGTGTTGAGTGATCAGCTTAATGTACAGTAAAACAAAAATAGTCATCACTAAGTTTACTTATTGTTTTTTGCATTTATGAAGTATTTCATTTCATTTTCCACCACTGACAGCCAAGCTGATGTAAATGCTGAATGTATGAACCTTTAGTCCATACAGGTGGTAATATATACACGGTCGGCCATAAAGTTGGAATAATTTAGTTTTCAGACACAACCCTCTGTTAGTAGTGGTTTTATTTTCATTGTGATGTGTTTGGAAGAGATTGATTAATACAGTTTTGACAAGATATTCACTTTATCTGTCAAGAATAAATCACATCGTCACAATCATTTCATGGAAAGAGGTCAAAAATATTGAATTTCAACTTCATGGGCGGCCGTGTATAATTAAGCACTATTCAGCTAATATACCGACCTCACACCACCGTAGAACTGAATCAATTAGTCCATTACTGGATTAGTCAAACGACAGAAATTGAATGACTAACTACTTTGAGAATTGATGAATCATTAAAGACATTTTTTATACAAGAAATGGAAGAGATTTCCTGTATTTCTCTGTTTTATATCAAACTGAAGATCTTTGGGTGACAGAACCTCAGACTTGGGAGTTGGGATGGACGTTTTTCAAAATTTTTTTTATGGACCAAGCAATTCATCTATTAATCTAAATAATTGACAAATTAGCTTATAATTAAAATATTGGTTAGTTTCAGCCTTACACTACAGTAACACACTGCTGATTTGGCAATGCTTACTCAGATTAAGATACTTTAAACTATAGTGTAGTGCATAATGTGAACTAGTGTGTAATGTTATGCAGGTGTTTACATGACAGCTGCAGTGTTCAAGCTTATTGTCCTTACTGGTAATAATTAGTAGTGTGCTTGAGATGCACTGATGTAGCTCGTGCAGATGACGATCAAGTGCTTAAAAAATGTTCACTGTCACTTTTTGACACGCTGCAGATTAATCACTCTGTTTTCACTCGTTCCCTCTTCTGTTTGTGTTCCCAGTTTGTCAGTCTGCTGACAGTCTGAGGCTGCACTGTACCCAGATATATTTTTAAAGTCTTTTTGAACTTGACATGTTTAATTTGTCTTACTAGATGTGAGGCAGCGGAAAACATGCTGTTTCTCAAACTATATAAAATAAAGTCTTGGTTCACGCCTGATGGACATATTGGCGTTCCTTTCTTCGGTAACACTTTACAATAACCAACTAAGTCATGTTTATAGATGGTTTATAAACCAATTATTAACATTGTTAACATTATTTTACAAAGTGCTATACATATTTAATCTTTAAATGTTTAAACCAATTTCTTAAAGGTATATGAATCATTTCAAAATCATTAACATACTTAATATGATGTTAAAAATGTTAAAAATGAGTGCACCTAAAACTATTTATAAACTAACAATTATAATTTAATTGTTTGTTAATGGTAAAGTAACTCTAAACTTACATTAATATTCCATTTATTTGTTGTTTATAAATGATGTAGTTATTTAAACATTAATAAATGATGTATCTACCATTCTAGATGGCTTATATATGGTTTATGAATGATGATTAAACATTAATAAACTATCTGTTTACCATTTATAAATGATGGTTATTGTAAAGTGTTACCCTTTCTTCCTGTCCCAGGGCTCAGACGACTGCCTGGTGAAGATCTGGGGGACAGATGATGGCCGTCTGCTGGCGACGCTCCGTGGCCACGCCGCTGAGATTTCGGACATGGCCGTCAGCTACGAGAACACCATGATCGCCGCCGGTTCGTGTGACAAAACTATCAGGGTGTGGTGCTTACAGACCTGCGCCCCTCTGGCCGTCCTGGAGGGACACGCAGCCTCTATCACCTCACTGCAGGTACGAGGACGCTCACACTGTGTTTATGTGTGTGCATCTAGTTTGCTCTTTAAAAAAGATCTGAAAACCACTTATAGTATTTTTAACTTTGCCCCCCATGTTGTTTATAGAATGTCTGTAACTTCCTCCAAACTGCACAGTTTAAACTAGGGGTGTGCCATATCGTATCGTTCACGATAATATCGGTATTTTTTTTTTTTATGGTTAAAAAAAATGCATATCATGATATTGGCAACGTTCCTACTTCTTGATGTAGTGGTTAAAGTTGTTTTAATCACAAAAAGCTACTTACTCCCTGTCGCTAAACACATGCAGCTTTCAAAATAAGAGCACAGTGTGTTAAGAGAATCCACCACAGAACTTACAAGAAGACTGTCTAAATAAGATGCCTTAAATAAAACATACAAGAACCTTTATTCTCCTTTACAAAATGTCATTAAAATATGCCCCCGGAACCCCTAAATGGTTATTTTTTTATTATTTTCTCATACTCTAGAGTCAAGAGTACATTTTTTTTATTTGGCAACTGTTGAGATTTGCACTTCACACTACATTTCAGATTTTTATTTATTTATACGGACTAAAAAAATCATATTTTCTATATCTTCTTAAGTATTTGGTAATATCGTCAAGAATATCGTTATCGCAAAAATAGCCTGAAATATCGTGATATTCTTTTAGGGCCATATCGCCCAGCCCTAGTTTAAACTAGAATAAAGTTCTACCTTAGCTGATGTTTTTACTGGAATTGCTGCATTCATGTTATGCTGCCAAACATAATGTATTCTTTAGAATGCAACAGCCACTAAAACAATATTTACATCATGACAAACTGAAAGTCTGCTGCAATAGGTTTTGCATGTTAAGTAGATTCGGTCAAGGAGAAACCTGGAACATATGGTCAGAAGACTGCACGACTGGCTGATGTCCAATGTGTAATAAAACCAGTGTTGGTGTTATGAGCAGACTCATTTTTACAATCAAAAATCTGCATAATAGTCCCAGTGGTTAACAGTCGTTGGGGTCAGAAAAAGTAGTTTATTACACATTAATCGTTACTTTTTAAAAAAGTACTTTACTAATTACTCCCTGTGGAAAGTAATCTGTCCGACTACTTGTTACATTTCTTTTGTATTACTCAGATAAATTGTCAGTTAACAATAAAACATTAAACCCTACATATGCTCACATATCAGAATGGATGACAACAGACTTAGAAGGAATAAAAGCATGTTTTAATGACATATAAACTCCGTGTAAAATGACACACAAACGGCCTCAAGTCCCTCACTCACAAAACCATGGCTTTACAGGAGACTAGTGCAGTTTATATGCTGTGTTTATCACTAAAGCATTGGATATACATCCCTGTTCCTCCTCTGAGTCAACACCAGGCTGAAGAGCCTCTCGATTGGCACTAGGTATTGTCGAAATGTAAAAAACGGCATTATTGTTTGATTAATAACTGCAGTACAGCAACAGTTACATTACTACATTAAAGACAAATTTAATGTGATTACATTAATCTGTTACAACACTGGCTGTTTAAGGATAAGGCCAGTGTTATTATGGGTTTATCTTATTGTGACGTTCTTCCTTCATTTCCCTGTTTGTGGCATTCAGCCGCAAGCTGTTTATTTCTTCTAAAAACACTTAAGACAAAATTATGAATAAATAATTGCTTTTTAAAAATGTCTTGAAACAGCTGGGCATTACACTTCTTAGCAAACGTTACTCAAACAAGAGTCAGTCCAAAAAAATTGCCCAATCCATCAGAATTTGAGGTTACTGATTCCTTTTAGTAGATGGCGGCATGTTGTTTCTGCTTAAAATACCACGTATTTGACGATCTTCACGTGAGTGCCACTGCTTTTCAAGTGAGCAGCATGCAAGTTTTCATATAAAAATCTTATCATAATAATAGCAGCAGGTAGGCAGGCTTTTTCTTTGACTCAGAAAACTTAAATGAAAACAAATTCTGTCCAATCATTCTAATTTCAGTTATTTTAGATAATAACAGACTGTTTCTACACTCTATTCAGACTCAATATATAACAATAAAAATTATAATAAAACTGTTGCGTTGATGCTAAAATCCTGAATAGGGCTACTTTTTTTTTCTCCACACAGAATATTGATCAGGAATTAATAAGAGAATTGGACAGATTAACAGAATCAATAAGTGTATTGGTATCAATCACATCTGATCATAGCCTATGTTTCCTTTGTACAGTTCCAGGATTTATACTGTGGAATAATCGCACACGGCGTTTGGGACGACCCGAACATGTTTAATATTTGTTTTTTGAGCTTTTATTTTTGCTAGGTTTACATATTAAGCTAAGAATCTCTGTCTTTCAAGATTGTGCCCTAATCTTTCACTACTCCCTGCATGATTATAGATTATTCTTGTGCTTATATGGGTTAATTGTCCTTTCTTTTTTTGCTTTAGGGTGAGCATCATCTTTTGATTGCCCATTACACTCAGCTGTAACCTCTAATTGGCTGTCTTTGCAGTTTTCTCCTCTCTGCTGCGGCTCAAAGCGCTACCTGTCCTCCACCGGAGCTGACGGCACCATCTGCTTCTGGCAGTGGGACGCACGCACGCTCAAGTTTGGGTGAGAAACACAGACACAAGTTCGCATCTTCTGCGTCCGCATAATGCTAAGCATTTTCATAAAATGTCATTATTTTTGTCATTTTTGTGCTGTGTGTTGTTTTTTTTAATGTTCATATGTTGTTAAGAAAATGTTCAAACCTTTCTGGATCTAAACTACACAAGGATTTGTGATGATTTGTCACTTTTTAACTACTTAACTACTGTTGTATCCAACTTACAAACCAACATAAATTGAATCTCACTGTGTGGAATATGCCTTCAAAAATACCCTCGTAATAAAATGTGTAAAGGAAGTCAAATTCATCTGACAGCAGACCTGTAAGATCTGCTCTGTTAAAAACATTAGCATCAGTAGCTGAGCGTGTTACATTTTTCATGGATGTTTCTGTGTGTGTGTGTGTGTGTGTGTGTGCGTGTGTGTGTGTGTCCAGTCAGAGGCCCAGTAAATTCACAGAGCGTTCCAGACCTGGCGTCCAGATGATCTGCTCCTCCTTCAGCGCAGGTGAGCACACCTCACTTTTGACCACCGAAAGGGAAACAGCAGCACACTTAGCACAGATTACCTGAAGAGCTAGCATAGCAGTGTTTTATATATGTGTGTGTGTGTGTGTGTGTTTCCAGGTGGGATGTTCCTGGCCACAGGAAGCACAGATCACATCATCAGGGTGTACTACTTTGGGTCAGGCCAACCAGAGAAGATCTCTGAACTTGAGTCCCATACAGTGAGTCAACATTGTGTATTATTATTTAATTTAATTTAATTTATTTCTTTATTTCTTACAAAAATGGGAACTATGTAAGATGCATTGAATTGTGCATTGTTCTAACCAATAATCAACAAGTTTAAGTTAAGACAATTCTTGACTTCAGCAGCAGTAGTTTGGTGAGATAAATAAATAAAAAATGTACTCCGTGTCCACTTACTTGCTTTTTGTTTCAAAGCTTTCAGCTGTATCTCATGGACTTCCCCTGCAATTGGAATTTGCTCAGTTTTCTTGGAGATTGTTGGTGTTATAATGGAGAGATTGATCATTATTCTCCATGATAACTGAGCAAACTCCATCAACTGATGCAGACAGTGAGATGCAACTGTTAGCTCTGGAAAGAGCTAGTAAGTTGACCTTACGTTATGGTGTTTTTTTTGTTGTTGTTAAAAATATGATTTATAGGTAAAACACAAGAACAGGAATTTCTCCCACTCACACATGACACCATGCAGGAAATATTCCTTAACATTTCAGGTGTGAAAGCAGCTTTTGATTGATTGACATTCGACAGAACGCTGTGTTACCTGCAAAAACAGCACATGGTAAATCTGACAAACGGCTTAAAACAATGTTTCCCGTCACTCAACTTGTATTCGATCTCCTCCCTATCATATCACGTGTAGCTGTCTCAGCTAAAAGAATGTTTGCACATTCTGCCTTCATAAACACCAAATCATGTGTGGGGAAAGGCGTTTATACAGTTTGTCCCCAGGAGACTAATCAAACTCATCCTGATGTGACAATGCTGCAAAACTGTGACTGAGTGAACTTCTGACAAGTCTCAATTGTGGTGGTAATTTGTACATACAACTATCGGGTGCTTTGTAGTTATACTATGTATTACAAATGAAATAATTCTTAGCCCTTAAGTGAAATTTATTGTTTGTGTGAAAGTATTGTATCATTTAATGGCTTTGCTGCTCTGGCTTTTTGCCCTTGTGCTCTCAAAAATGTGCCAAGTGCTCAATAAAAGCCTGTAATACACAATGAAATTGTCATGATTTGAAAATCTAGCAAAATGTTTTTTGTTTTCACTTTACCATTTTTTGTCACCTAGGACAAAGTTGACAGCATCCAGTTCTCACATTGCAGTGACAGGTAGGCTTGCACAGTTGGTGTGTGTGTGTGTGTGTGTGTGTGTGTGTGTGTGTGTCTGTGTGTGTGTCTGTGTGTGTGTGTGTGTGTGTGTCTGTGTGTGTGTCTGTGTGTCTGTGTGTGCTACATAATAAGTGTAGTTAACTCTTGTGTGTGCACCGCTGTTTGTTTCTATGGAACCTCTGGGTGTTGTAATGTGACTTGTGATTGTGTCAGCAGAAACACCACCTTTACTTACTATGTAATACACGCTCTGATATACACACACACACAGACTACATTTGCACATATCGTGCACTTTCTGAGTGTTAAATTGCATGTGCCTATGTGGAGTTTGCAGAAAAACAAGCTCAGCTATAATTCCCCTGGGTTGCTGTAATCTCAGCAGTGAAGGCGGTGGACTGTCTATGCAGAAAGGAGGGAAGAAGAAGAAGAAGGGGGGTGGGGGTACATACAATTAGTGTAGCCTGATGTGCAGAGATGAAAGCATTTATTGTATTGCAGAAAGCTGAAATAGAACCAAATGTTATATTTACAGTTTAGCTGCTGCATGAATCTGTGTTCACAAATGTGTGTGTGTGTGTTGTAGGTTTGTCAGCGGCAGCAGGGACGGTACGGCACGAATCTGGCAGCTGCAGCCTCAGGGCTGGAGGAGCATTCTGCTGGACATGCAGACCAAATTACCCGGGTATGTGTGTGTACGGCTGTCAAAGTCTGGCTGTTCCACCAGCACTGCTGTGCTCACAGCTCTGAGCCGTGGGTTGGGATGCTCCTGCGGGTTATAATGTCAGTCTAAATTTGACAAAAATCAATCATGCTGTATACAAAAGTCTATTGTGTGTGAATGTCCCCCAGTGGAAACCATGCACCGTTTTAAAGTAAAACATTTATTTAGGAATGTTTCTGAGATAATAAATCAGCTTTCTACCAGCAGCAAAATGTTTTCTTGCAGTCATTAACATCTGCATTTATTTATTTAGAGTGCATAATCTAGTGCACATAAATAATTAAAGAAAAACAACACGGTCACACCTGCGACATAAAGTGTGACACAGTGATTGATTACCCGCCTGCTCCCAGACAGAATATGGATTTACGACAGGCATCAGGCAACAGTGAATGAATGGAGATGACACTGACAGGCTATTATAGTGTTTATTGCCTGAAGAGTTATTATAGTTTCATATTTTTTATTAGCTTTTTATTTCTATTTTGTTGTAATTCTTGTTTTTAATTCAGCATAGTTTCAGTTAATTGCCAGAGTGGGTGTGCTAGTTTCACTTTAGGTTTTAGTGTTTTAATGGTTTAGTTTTAGTTTGTTTCAGTATAAGTTTTAGTTTTATGAACATGCAAAACAGCTATGAGATTTTAAAATAACCTGGTTATCTGAAAAATGAATTGTTTGGGAAGTGTTGAAAGGTTTTGGATTTACTGTTTTTCTTAGTTTACATATGTAAACAACAGATGTATGAATAGTAAAGAGATGATGTCTAGCTGTCAGAGTGGCTAACTCCTCTTCAACAGAGTGAAAAAAGACAGAGATTAAAATTTAATATAATATCGTTAAAATAATTAGCACGAATAAACAGGTGCTATATTGTTCACTGTTTTCATGGCATTTTAACCATTTTACAAGTGTATCGACATCTTCTCTTCAGGAAGTACAACCCTCCGCCGCTGGAAGACAAGGTGACCAAGCTGAAGGTTACCATGGTAGCATGGGATCGCCATGACGGCACAGTGATCACAGCGGCCAACAATCTGACGCTGAAGGTGTGGAACTCCACCACCGGCAACCTCGTCCACGTCCTGATGGTATGAAGTGATTAAACACATCAACATGCAAACGCAGCGCTCACAGATACACATGTGGAAACAAAAAAAGAAAATACGTCTATTGTCAATCTTAAAGCGAGCACTCCATGTATCATCCATCTGGCATAATTTCCTTTTTTTTCAAAGTTATTGTTATTAACGAGCTCATTGTTGCATAGCAATAGAGAGCAAACAAATTTACATATTTTTTTGTTGGCCAAACCTGAAGTAGTATCGGAATGGCTTCTATTGAGAATTCACCTCTGGCATTTTTGCATTGGATTTTGGATCATTGCAGAAAATAAACCCTGTTTTAAACGCACATTTCTGATGCTTATGCGTTTTGTTCAGCAGAATAATCTTCATATATGAACACCACTTTTATTATGTTTGAATTGTTAATGCAGCTGACAAAAGTAAAAAGCTAACGTTATGCTATAGAGAACTACACTACAGCCGCATGACTTGAACAACACTACCGTTATACTTCAGACGATCTCCAACAAGCTAACCAGTCGTTTTGACAAGCTAGTAAAACTAATAAATTGTTTATTAACCTAATTAATCTGAGTTCCCGTCCTTGTCTGGCGTAATTACATTTAATATCCCCGACAACCACTGTGGTCACATTTAGCCACTTGTTAGCAACCGCCTTTTTAAGGACAAGTAAAAAACATCAAAATTCACAAGTGAGAGTATTAACTGATGTATTTTATGTCATACAACAAAACACAAACATCTCTTCAGCTTGTGTTAACCACAGACCTTATTTCAGGCTTCTAACCAAAAACCCATTCAAAATCCTCACTGAGTTTGAGAGGATAGACCCTATTGCGCTAAAATGCTAACTTACTTCCTGGTTTAAGATCTCATTTCTGTGGCGCACTATGCGATTGTTAGTAAAGAATGTCAGAAACTCTCCCTAGTGATGCATTTATAGGACGTGGGATATTTAATGTGGTACATTAAACATTAGTAAAAATAGAACTTTGATTGTGTCTTGCATGTGAGTTTCAGTTGCTAACTTACCCTTACAGGGGTAGTTTGGATTTTTGAAGTGGGGTTGTAAGAGGTACTTATCCATGAATGTATTACCTGCAGTAAATGGTGGTTGGCACACCTTCAGTTTGGAGTACTGGCACGGCAGCTAAGCAATGTACTGCTGTGGACAAGTGCAGCAGCAAAACAGATTCCAGCCACCTAAAACAAAGTCAATCTAAAAGATCTATATCAGTTTAAGTGTAACCTATATTTAGAATATTTTCACTGCTTTACCTTGCTGTTAGACAGCACTCTCTAAAGGGGAACTGAAGCTGTTCTGTTCTCTTCAAAGTCACCAGATTCCACTAACAGAAACACATTGCAGAACACAAGAGTTGCTGGTTTTACGCAACCAAGATCGGTTAGTTTGTTTGTGTTATTGTGTGACTTTGATGAATCTGAACTAACAATTTAAAACAACAGAGTGACACAATGACACAAACAATAGTCTATGCAAAATTCTAAATATACGTAGCATAGGCTATAGGCTAAAACACACAAGTCGAGTCCTTTAAGAAACAAACTGATGACTGTCTGTTTCATTTCCTGGAGAGTGTTGATCAGGATGTTGATGTTGTTTACCGACAGGGTCACGAGGATGAGGTGTTTGTCCTGGAGCCGCATCCCTTTGATCCGAGAATCCTTTTCTCAGCGGGGCATGATGGGAATTGCATCGTGTGGGACCTTGCCAGAGGAGTCAAGATCCGCTCCTATTTCAACATGGTGAGACTCTTGGCCACCCTGCGCCTCTCTGTGTCTTTGTGCCACTGCCTCTCACTCACTGTCTTGTCTTTGGCTGAGTTCACACTGAATCTGTCTAGACCCTCACATTGACACAGATGTCATGTTTTCTTATGCAGTGAATCAGCAAAAATACGTTATTTATTACCTTATTTATATACATATATTTATATACCTTATTTCTTAGCCTTTGCTTCTTTCCCACGACACATTCTTTCCCTTTCCTTTCTCTGTGTCACTCTTTGCCCCCCCTCTGTCTTGGACTGTGTCACTCTTTGCCCCCCCCCCCCCTCCCTAATTGCTTTCACTTTCTCTCTTTGCTTCTCTCGTGCTGGCACTTTCTGCCATTGAATGCACCATGTGTGGCATGAGTCGAGGATAGAGTGGAATCACGACACCACACTGTCTGATACTCATATGCCAGTGTATTCCCCTGGTGGTTTAATCATTGAAGCCGCTTTTGTATTTCCTGCTTGTGTCTCTATGGTTACCAAGGAAAGCTTTAATCACAGTCTCGGAACAAGTGAGTCACTCAGTGTGCTGGTCAGTCGGCCAAATCTTGGTGTCGATCGTAGACGGTGAAAAGTGTTGTTTGATGACACTAAGTGTGTGATCGTGAAATGGCCAAAAATACAGTTTGAAACTTTGAGAGAGACTGTAGAAGTTAGGGCTGCTCCATTATGGCAAACATCATAATCACGATTATTTTGGTCCATACTGGGATCAAGAATATTAAGCATGATTACTCACTGACTTTGGAAACATTGGGTATTCAACTGAAAAACAAAATGAAAAAATGGAAACTTATATTATTACAACACGGCGGCCCGTTTAAATGCACAATATGTAATTTTCTGTCATAAGGCGTCTCTCAAACAAAACAATGACAAAAGACAGGGCTTGGTGACTTGTGAAAAGGCACGTTTCTCCTTGTTAAATGTCTTTTAATGTTGGTAATTTTTACCAGCAGCTGTATTATCTGCAGAGGTTTCATCAAGAGTCTGACAGATATATCAGTTGACAGATATTATCAGCTGATATTGGCCTATCAAAGGCATATTGGTAACAGTGTGTATCCTGTTCGATGTGTGCTGTTATGACAACTTGTTTTACACAATATATTACTTGAACAGAAACAATATTAATTAAGCTATTTATTTTATTTCTATTTATTCTTCATTTTTCTCTATTTTTTTCAGTTATCATAAATAGAATTGGCTGACAATGTAAATCATTGTTTTTATAATGTACAATAACGTATAAAAATGTTAAATATTATTTAATAAAGTTTTATGTTTGATAAAGTAGCTCATTTGCAGAGTGGTAAAAACTAAGTGCACAATCCATATAAAAAAAGGTATATTTTCTAATTTTCACCCTTTTAAAATCAGTATCAGTATTGGCTTCAAAAATCCCATATCGGTCGGGCTCTAGTTCCCTCCTCTCCAAAAATCACAGACCATTTGATTTAAACTGCTAAAAAATACTGAATGAATCAATTTCACGCTAAAAGTGTTAGTCAGTGTTTCTGCCACAATATTTGGAAGACACAGGAAAACCCAGAGGGGCTGCCACGAATGTAAGCTCAACTTGTTTCACTGATAACTAAAGATCCAGATGTCAGACGGCATAAATCCCTCATCTGCTTAAAATATAAAGTCACAAATGAGCAAGATCTAAAAACTGTGTCAAAAAATGTGGTTCACAACGCTGATGCATGCACAAAGTTATAGATATGCAACCATTGACAGGCGTCCAAATTAAACTATTACCTTGACTTCAATTATGGATTTCTGTAGGTTTGAAAACGTAAGCGCATGTTAGCACTGTTATAGACATTTTAATGCGGAAAACTTTTAAGATGGCACGTACTGCTCATGCTTACTTTGCCAAATCCTTTACAAACATGTTTTATCAGTGCTGCTCCTACTGCAGCCTTTCTTTAACTTAACTACATGAACTTTTAACACCACGATTCAACAGCTTCTACAGTTGCCTGACCTACTGCCAGCTAAAAGCACACACACATTTCCTGCATATACCAAAGTAATAGATGATTTAAAGTTCACAGCTTCAGGTTCATGTGAGTTTAAGGCTTTGGCAGGGACTTTTTTAACTGAAAAAGGGACTAAGAGGCAAAAAAAACCCTCTTAAGAAATGTGTTCATCTTGAATTGAATAGAGCTTTTGTGAGTGTAGAGGAATACCAACAGAGGAAATAAAGGCAGTCAGCTGACCGGACATTCAGGGGGTTTGTCTCTTTGATGTTCTGTTGATGAAGTTTCAGTTTCTGCAGGTGTTGTCTGTCTGCTTGTGTCACTATTACTAATTATTTCAGTACAATATTGTGGATCAATACCTATAAATACCCTACATGTTGCTTATGGAAAAGTACATTTTTTTACATCTTGTGTACTAGACATTTTGAGTTGATTGTGTCTATGCCACACAACCGCTTCAGTTGCCTGGAATCCCCCCCAAAATACTATGATTTACAGTGTGCACCTATTTCTCTATCTCCTTCTTTCTATCTCTGTCTGTGGATAGATTGAGGGCCAAGGGCACGGAGCGTTGTTTGACTGCAAATGTAGTCCAGATGGGCAGCATTTTGCAGCCACCGACTCCCATGGACACCTGCTCATCTTTGGCTTCGGCTCCAGTAGCAAGTATGACAAGGTAATGCAACAGGCTCAACTTTAATTGAGCTATGATTTTTTGTTTTTATTGAATTCATGCATATTTTATTTTGTGCGTGCAATACATTTTACATTTTATTTTATTTATTTTGATCCCATTTTTAATTTATTTTATGTTATTGCATCTTACTGTTCTATTGTTTACTACATCTCTTTGTATTGTGTTATGTATTTATTGTTTGTGCAGCACTTTGGAAACCTTGTGTTTGCTAAAATTGTGCTATATACACTACTGGTCAAAAGTTTTAGAACACACCAACTTTTCCAGAATTTAATTGAAAATGATGCAGTTTAATGTCTCAGTGTACTCTGAAATTAATGCACATTTGCAACATTTTAAATTCTTTATTGAGCATGATAGTGTTTTGAAAGTAAAAAAAAGATTCAAAATCACATTTTATGTTGGACTAAAGGACTAAAAAAAGACACAAAATGACCAAAAAAAGACACAAAATGACTTACAAAGACATGAAAAGAATTCAAAAATGGACAAAATAGCCCAAGACTCCATAGAGTTAAGTTGTTAACCCACTTCTTGTTCCCTGAGAAAAGGCCTACTTGTATAATTCTGAAATGTACATTATTTTTCAGTTTTGGTTAAGCTTACCTTTTTTTATTTACCTCTGGCAGTTCACCACTTACCTTTGTACCCTTTCAAGCTGTTCATTTGACTTGAACTGCTTGAATTTCAATAAAAAACTGGAAAAATTGGGGTGTTCTAAAACTTTTGACCGGTAGTGTAAATAAAGTGGATTGGATTAATCTTCATACACATGCCTGTAGCGGCATTTAAGAACTTATGTAATGGATGTTATCAGTAATAACAAATGTTACTTTCACAGATCAGTGGTGGGAACAATTTTACATCCTCATTGAAACATGTAAAAGTAAATGGTCACTTTCCACCTTCAGATAGCGGACCAGATGTTCTTCCACACAGACTACCGGCCGCTGATCAGAGACGCCAACAATTACGTGCTGGACGAGCAGACTCAACAGGCGCCACACCTGATGCCCCCTCCCTTCCTGGTGGATGTGGACGGGAACCCCCACCCCCCAAGATACCAGCGGCTGGTGCCTGGCAGGGAGGGCTGCAGGGACGAGCAGCTCATCCCGCAGATGGGGGTCACTTCCTCAGGTACGGGGGCTGAAATCAGACCGTCAGACGTGGACTCAGTGGTAGTTCTACTCTTCTCCCGTCTGCTTCAGATCAGATCTTTAGCCGGAGGTGACGCCAACGTCTTCTATCTAATCCGTCAGCTGATCAAAGACTCTTTTGTCGAGCTGATCACACTGCTCTCTCACAGCCCGACAAGAATGTTCTCTGTTCTCAAATATGGTTAATGAGAGGCTTTTACTGAAACTACACCAGCATTTGCAATTAAAAACAGAATTAATCAGGCAGTTTAAAGTCTTGGCAGCAATGCAAACAGAAACAGTAGTTTATGAAATGCATTAGTAGCGCACAGCGGAGGCAGGTGAAGGAGGGAAAGAGGAAGTTCTGCTGAGACAAAATGTCTCTACATGGTCACGGTATTTAAAGAAATGTTAACCTAATCTTTTCCTGCTGTCGGCTTTTAAAAAGTACTGTCAGTACTGAGATGACTGTGTGCATCCAGTTATTATGAGACAGTAGTTTTTTGGGTTCAAGCTTTTTTAATTGGACCAGAACTGCCTTTCTTTCAGTTTACTTTTCACTTTTTAAGTCTCTCTCTCTTTCTCAATTCCCGTCTGTGTCAGGCCTGAACCAGGTGGTGAGTGAGCAGGCGGTGGACGGTCCCAGTCCTCTGGATACGATGATTCAGAGGCTGCAGCAGGAACAGGACCAAAGACGGGGAACTAATGACTCCGCTGCTTCTATAAACACCAGGTCCAACAGAGGTAAGAGCACGTCATAACAGGAAGGGCTTGAACTTAACGTTTTCCCAAACTGTCCCAGAATAGGGCTGGTCTTTCCGATTAGAAAAACTGCCTATGTTAAAATTATTTCCATAATTGAAAGTGATGCATGGGAATGATTGAATTTTAAATTATTATTATCATTATCATTATCATTATTATTATTATTATTATTATTATTTATAATAAAAAAAGAAGAAGATATCTTTGATTTGTTGACATGCAAGAGTTTGTACAAAAATATAAATTTTGGAAAATGCTTGTTTTTAACTACTGTTCAAAAAACATGTTTTCAAAGTTAGGAATATGCGTGAATTATAATCATATAATAATTTCATGATTTTCACATACTCTGTTTGTTCTTCAACACAATAACTCCGGTAAATCACAACATATAAAAAAACAAAAACGATCAAAGTTAATGTGAACAGCTGCAAAGTGACAGTATACATTAATAGCTGCCGGTATAAAGTCATTCAGTAAACTTTAACTGCAAACTCAATTGCATTTATTGTAACAATTTAAATGTTATAAAGGCTGTGATAGCCTGCTAATCTTTGCTTTATGTACCTTGAAAGTGCTTGAAAAGTGCTTGAATTTGACTCTTAAAAAGCTGTACGAACCCCCACATGCATTCATCTTTAAATAAAAAAAAATTGACAGTTTTATTTGTTATATCTGTAAACTTTATAACCGTTTTACATTTATAAACACTGTGTTTGCATGTGAGAAGGCCACCTGTCTGGTGTGGTCCAGTAAGAGACAGACAGACTGACAAACAGCGTTTTTGGTCTCTGTCTTTGTCTCTTTTGTCTTTTGTTTGCTTGCACACTCTTGAGTTGTGTACTAGCTCGCAATTCTACAGTCTTAAATTAATATTATGGTTTAATTACAGTTGTATTATTTGCAATGTGTACCTTCTGTCCTGTGATTACCCAAAAACATTTCTTTTTGGAAAGTGGATAACTCTTAAGTCGGAGGACTGTAATGCTGCTGTAGTGTGGTTTTAGTTTTCAGTTTCCAACTGCACTCAAGTAGCAAGGATGTTATTAACAATTCAAATACTTAATTCAGCGTCTTCTTCATTGAGCTTTCTAAACACTGTGTGACTTATGTATGTATGTTGCAGGCTCTATCTTTAAAGCAGGCTCAAACAAGCTGAGAATTGTTTGCAAACACTATTTAAATCCAGATGTGATTCATTTGTATAATTAACTGTGTGAAAATTACAGCACACAATACTTTAGCAATGATATTTTATTTATCATAGTCAAGATATACTTTGGAATATTTGAAATAAGCATATTTTGAAACTAAAAGTATTTTTCATGGACACTTCATTTGAAATATGGAACATACAGTACAGGCCAAAAGTTTGGACACGCACCTTCTCATTCAATGCGTTTTTCTTTATTTTCATGACTATTTACATTGTAGATTCTCACTGAAGGCATCAAAACTATGAATGAACACATATGGAATTATGTACTTGACAAAAAAAATGTGAAATAACTGAAAACATGTCTTGTATTTTAGATTCCTCAAAGTAGCCACCCTTTGCTTACTAGAATATAAGACATGTTTTCAGTTATTTCACACTTTTTTGTTAAGTACATAATTCCACATGTGTTCATTAATAGTTTTGATGAATTTACAATGTCAATAGTCATGAAAATAAAGGAAACGCATTGAATGAGAAGGTGTGTCCAAACTTTTGGCCTGTACTGTACTTTACGCAATTCCCAATTATGCAAAACAAACATTTTCAGCAGCTCTGAGATTTATACAGGAAACTTAGTCAAATCTGTCTGTCTGTCTGTCTGTCTGTCTGTCTGTCTGTCTGTCTGTCTGTCTCAAAGAGTTGGTGAATACAGAGAAGTGCATTTCACATGAAACATCAGTGTTTCATCAGTTTGATATTTGTCTTTAAGAGATGGAAACTTTGTGGCTCTGGCGCTCTAAACCAACACATCAGCATACACAATGAGAAGCAGTTGTGTGCATGCAGCTGGGTACATTTAGCTAAAAGACTGTGTGTTCTTCATAACAAAATCACGAGTGTCTTTATTGTCTGCTTCATAAATTCCATTAGGTTTTAATGATACAATATCATTAAACTCAGTAACTGACTCCTTGCTACTTGAAATCAATATGTTCTCCCTCCTGTCCTTCTTTGTATTTCTTACTGAGTTTTAGAGCTGAAAACAATCAACTCAAGTATTCAATTATTGATTAGTCTATCAGCACAAAAAGAATTAGTTAATATTTTGTCAAATGATAAATGGTTTAAATCGCCTATCAGCCTCTCAGCTCTTTCATGTGAGAGTAAAGTGAATATATTTGTTTTTTCAAGTGTTTCTCAGACAAAATATGCAATTTCAAGACATCCCCATGGGCTTTTGGAAATTATAATAAATTATTATTACTGATAGCTGGCCAGTTAATTGATAATTAGCTGCAGCGTTTTCCCATTTATTTTAGCGGAGCATGTATACACGGTTGCCCATAAAGTTGGAATAAAATATTTTTTACCTCTTTCCATGAAATGATTGTGACAATATGATTAATTCTTGACAGATAAAGTGAATATATTCTCATACTGTTATTAATCAATCTCTTCCAAACATATAACAATGAAAATAAAACCACAATTAACAGAGGATTATGTCTGAAAACGAAATTATTCCAACTCTATGGACGACCATTTACTCATATGCACATGAGTAAATGTTTTACTATAAACACCTAGAAGAGTTTGGTGTGTTCACCAGTGGGACAGTTTCCCCCAAAGATCCTATATGGACGATTGAAGGGATGATCAGATTGTCTTTTCCTACACAGATATTTAGGCGATTTCAACTAACTTACTATTAACTTACACAGCTGACTTGTAAAAAAAAATTGCTCTGTGCTGCATAAGAGCAATTAACGCCCTGGATATGACTTGGATGATGATATTATAAATGAGATAATCATGTTCAACAGAACATGATGCTGTGCTTGTTGCACCAAGCACCAACACAACAACCTTTAAATGGAGCTGTTGCTTGAACAGAGGAGATACTGCTATTTAGTTTTGTTTTTTTAATGTATACTATTTTAAATGTAATGTTCACTCTCTTGTAAATGGTTAATCACATAACTTTAACTGTATTGCTTGCAAAAGGCTGAAAGTTTTGATTATTTTCTAACAGACACTGAGCCACGCTCAAGATGGTTATTAAAAATCTTTCATCCAAATGAACTCCTAATGTACTTTAATAATTAATTAAAAAAAATGCTAAAGAAGCTAAATTATTTAATAAAAACAAATAAATACACCACCACTACTTTGACTACAAAGAAATCAATTATCATGGTAATAAAACAAATTAAATTATTAACAAAAATAATAAAAAAAGAGTGAAAAATGCATTTATTTTGACACCTCTTTCCCTCAGGATCAGTGGGTTCGCCCACAGAGGTGCACTCTCCGCCCAACGTGGGTCTGCGTCGCAGCGGACAGATCGAGGGCGTCCGCCAGATGCACAGCAACGCCCCGCGCAGCCAGATGGCCACAGAGGGAGACCTGGTGGCCTGGAGCCGCAGGGTGCTGGTCCCCGAGCTGGAGGACGCCTCAGTCAGGTAAACCTGAGGAACACAGAGGAACGAGTTGTTTGGAAGTGATGGTATTAACGTATGCTATGACTCTTATTGTGTAGGAGACAGGTGAACTGGCGTGAGGCTAAAGGAGAGGAGGAGATCAATATTTATCAGTCAGAAAGGAGAAGGCGTACCATCCACTCTCTGCCCAAGGAGAGCAGGGTAAGTGATTTAGCACACACTCACATACATTATTGTTTTACAGTATTATAATCTTTTATCTCCCATGACCTTTTTGTTCATGACTTAATGTCTGTTAGACACAGCACAGGTGTCTTGTTTAATCATTCCACCATCAGTGCTCACATCGCCTCTCGTTTATCCGTTGTCGCAGGTTCATCCGACATCAGAGTCAGTCGACGAGGGGAGGAGGAGCCAAGGTAACCACGGCTACCAAACGCGTGCCGCTATGGAGGAGACGAGCCGTCAGAGCGCAGAGGCTGCCGATGATGATGACAGCACCTCAGAGGTAGAGACAGCGCTGCAACTGTCTGGTTTTCAATTTTATTATTTATTTTATTTATCCTCTCTAAAACACACATGACTTTGTCTTGAAAAAGCTCTATTACAGTTTTTTGAACAGGTCCATTTCAATGATTTTCAGTCAGGCAGTAAAATACTGCTTTTTTTCCCTTTTTTTACCGAGGCATTTTTCCCATTTTTGTTGGCTCGTCTAATTTGTTAGAACTACTTTTGTACTTTTTTCTCTTCTTGTCCAATTTTAGATCCTGTGTTCAGACTCTGCCAACATATTAACCTTTTACTGCCCACTGTTTTGCCTGCTGGGACTTTAGCACAATGTAAAACAATTATGGACTGCTAGTATTGTGACATTTTATATGAACATAACATAACAGCCCTGCGATAGTCTGGCGACCTGTCCAGGGTGTAGTCCGCCTCTCGCCCAATGACAGCTGGGATAGGCTCCAGCCCCCCCTCGACCCGATTGCGGATAAGCGGTTAATGGTAATGAAAAAAAAAGAAGAAAAAAAAAAGAATTAATATATGAATATGTTATATATGTATTGATAGATTAGACTTTCTGTCTTTTTGTGCCAGGCACAATACATGGCAGAGTTGGGTTTCTACTAGAACATGTTCACATACTTTAATGTTAAAAAGAGTTTTGGTCAATATTTCTGGGTCTTTTGCATCTGTGCTCATGGCGTCTCTGCACCATCATTGCAGCTGGGGAATGACTATAGCAGCCCTGTAGCAACACTTTCTACCTGTATATAGAGTATTCCTCTATCTAATGGAAGTCCTGACAGCTCATTTTAAGACTAAACACTTATTTGGCTATCACCTAGACCTGTATTAAAACAAAAAAGACATCCAAGTCTTGTTTTTTACAATATGGGACCCCAAAACTCACTGGTGGGTTTAAAAAAGCATGTTTTCTTTTTTTTTTTAATTCCAAAATTACACCATTTATCATAGAAAAACTGTAAAGAAACTGTAAAACAAGACATTATCTTCAGATTCTCAACTTCCCATTGCTCCTTGAATGGATCATGTGTGACAAATGCTTTCTTGAGGAATAACAACATGAATGAAAAGAGTGAAAATCACTGTATTCTACACATCTCATCTAAAACTACAGCAAAAAATATTTGTTTGCACTAACCAGATCCTGTAAAAAACATAAATACCAACAATCAAACCAACAAATATTCAATAAAAATTCACCTGAACTGCAGGTTGTTTACACAGATCTGTAGGGAGAGGACAAGAGAGGTTTAGATTCAATTTTTAAGCTTTCCACTAGTCCTGTTGGTCTTTTTGTTCATCATTCGAGCGCTAACATAAAACAACGTGTGTTCCCAGGCAGAAGTGGAGGTTCGGCAAATCAACGGCCATTCCTCAGAGGACGAGAAGGAAGAGGAGCAGAAGGAGCCCTGGCCGGATGACCACAGCAGTTCAAGGTAACATACATACAGCATATCACACACATTTATCTCCTGCAGATACATGCACACAACATATGCAAATCAGTGCATAAACACAAGCAGATACAACTGTGTATTTAATCTTGTGTGTGCTCTGTGGTGGCAGTGACTACTCCAGCGATTACTCTGACTGGACAGCAGACGCAGGGATCAACCTTGAGCCGCCCAAGAAGAGCGTGAAAGTGAAGAAGAAGAGCAGCGGCTCTGAGGAAGACGGAGAGAAGAAGAGGGATGGGAAGAAAGAAAGAAAAAAAGACAAAGGAGACAAAGATGGAGCATTACCAAAGAAGAAGCAGCCAAAGGAGAAGAGGAAGGTTCGTTCTTAGAAAGAGCCAGTAGTCAAATGTAACTTTTACTCAAGTACTCAAGTGCAGATTTTAAGAGCTTTTACTTTACTTAAGTCTTTTCTCTGAATTTGTTAATCTATTTTTACTCTTCTGCATTTATTTTACCTATTTAGTTACTTGACAAATTAGGATTTTTGCATTAAAAATATTCAAAGATTTTATAAAAATTAAAACATGGGAAAATCATTTTTCAGTTTTAAATAAAAAAAAAATATATAATTTTCATTTATTTTTTATTATTTTCTGCCATTGGCTTGACATAATTGTGACAGCAGTTCTCACTACTTTCAGATTAAATTATTTAATTGATGAGTCCAGGAAATAATCCATAATTAAGCCTTAATCAATTACAACAGTATTTAAAAGACAATTAATTAAAAAACAAGACACATGTACATTGTTCTGACATAAGATTGTAAAGGGTTTAATGCAGTATTTTCTGCACATTTGTAATGTAAAATGAAAAGTTTTCCATATTGACAACTTTTAAAACTGTCCTTTCAATTTGACCCAGTTCCAAATGTTTTTATCAGACTTTTTTATTTTATTTTAATGCCATAAAAGTGTAAAAATTTTGATAATGAGTTGAAATTGAGTTGGCTAAGAAGTTGTAAAACTGTGTCAGTTTCGACCAGGGAGGACAAAAGTTGCACAGTTAACAGTAAGACAATATAAAAGTTACATATGCTTACTTAATCATTTATTCATAAGCGCAGGTCCTTGTACACTGTACATTTTGGAGAATGAGAAAAATGTTACATAATACAGAACCTATTTATAATGCAACATATTGCTTAACCTAACCATTTTATGACATAACTGTGACTGAATATTGATTTTGTTGTGTGTGATTCAGAGGACAGAGTTTCAGGAGCAGGGGCTAACTCTGGAGGAGTGGCTTCCCTCGGCCTGGATCACAGACACGGTCCCCCGGAGATGTCCTTACATACCCCAGATGGGTGACGAGGTACACAGGGCCTGTTTCCGTTACAGTGTCCTCACCACATGCCCACCACATGTCTGCTCATTCCAAAACACTGGCTCATGTTTGACATAGCAACAAGACCAGTCTGCACCAGCGTTAGCGCCCCAATGAGGCTGCAGTGACCATTACACACCATTACACTCTTTTAACCCATAAGAACCCATGGTGACAAACACTTTAAATGTTCTAGAATCTCCCATATTCAGCTTTATGTTTCACCTTAACTCATTAAGTCCCTCAGCAAGACTGTTTGACTGTGACAAGAAGTGACTTCTCCAAAATATGTGTGTGACTGGAAACAGAAATGTAGAAAAAAGAGCTAATTTCAAAAAGCTAATTTTTTGTTACTTGGCTAAGTTTAAACCAATTTAACAATTCTAATTCTAATCAAAGTACAGTTGACCAAATATGAACAAAAAATAATCCTATCCTGTCACAATTTTTATAAATGTTGTGGAGATGCAAAGAAAAAGGCAAATTTGTGTGTCTGTAAGCAGAAAAGGTGTCTAGTTTATTTAATTTAAAATAAGAAGTATCATAAACATAACTTCCATAAACGCCCAATGTAACATATATGTCATATCACAGATCTTTGACATTTAGGGGTAGATTTTTAAAAAAAACATTAGAAATGTGTTCTATGCGGTCTGTAGTATATCCCCCATAATTTTCCTTTAAGAATAAATAGGTCTGGGTTCTTATGGGTTAAAGTGGAGTTACATTCCAGAAAAGTCTATATAATGTACCAGAAACACTTAAAAGGTACAGTTGTGTATTTTGTGGTATATTTGACATGATGTGTATTATGTGCAGGTCTACTACTTCAGACAGGGACATGAAGCCTATGTGGAGATGGCCAAACAAAAAAAGATTTACAGCATCAATCCTAAGAAGCAGCCCTGGCACAAGATGGAGCTACGGGTAAGGAAGAGTTTGACAAAGACGGATTAAAGAGTGTCTGAAGAGAGACTCTTTAGATCTCATGTATCAGGAGATTTATATTGTCTCTTTATTTGTGTGCACACAACCAGTGAAGAGAAGCCTTTTATAAAAATCACAACAGAGCCGCGTAACAACAATCAATACAGTCTTCACACAGCGGAAGTACTCTTGAACAGTTGCATTAATAACAATTCATTTCATAAGTAATAGAAGGTAATATAACTCATATTTTCAGTTACAATTCTCTACATGCTATTTTCCTGGTTTACACCAGTTTTTTTGCTGATGTATGATGTTGTCAGAAGATAATAATTATTAATTAACAATCAAAAAATAATTGAATTATTTTTGTAGTCCATCAGAAAATAATTAAATGTTTCATGTAATACAGAAATATAATATAATACATTATAAATTAATATCTGGTGGTTTTAATCAGGACGGATTTTATTTTTTATATAATTAAAAAACTAATAATGTAGTACTTTTACACCAGTTTTATTTTTTTCTCTCCATAAAAACAACAGTTGCATTTTATAAACAAACTGGCATTTAAAGAGTTAAAATTTTAAATAAATAGTTATGATTAATACTGAAGGGAGTTAGAAGATGAACTGGTAACACTTTCTATGAAGACTACATCTATAGTGCATTATGAGCGCATTCATAGTGAATTATAATGCTCATTATAATCAATCATAATGCATTATGCTAACATCTTAGCTAACAATGAAACATCATGATTAGCTATACTGCATTATAGATGCGTCTATATGAACCTCACTTTACTTAAAGCATACATTGATCATTTATTTATACTTATGGCATCCTATGAGTCCTTATAACAATTGATTGTTGAGGTGTGTGTATAGAGGGGTATGAGTAGTTGTAATGTATTATAAGCCTCATCAGTCAGCCTGTAGTTTATAACCAGTCAAGAGCACTCATAAGACACTTGGATTTATAAGTCATTATAAGCTTTATTTATAACTGTTGATATAGTGCATCATGAAGCTTTATATGTGTTTATGAGTGCAGTCATAATGCATTATGATTGATTATAATGAGCATTATAATTCACTATGAATGCGCTCATAATGCACTATAGATGTAGTCTTCATAGAAAGTGTTACCGATGAACTAATATTAAATTTGAAAAGAATGTAAGAATATATAACTTCATTGCAGTTTTTTGACACTGACATTTTTGCCCTCTAAGGACATCAAAGCAGCTTTTTTTGAAGAAGGAGTTAAGAATGTTTCCAAAGTAAGTCTTAAAAGGTCAGCGTAGTAAAGATAAAACAAAACGACACACAGTTTTCACACACAGCAGGTCTTAGGAATTGCTACAAACCGTACGTATGATGCAATCATTCACTGCTGTTTCATTCTTATTAGCAATTCAACACACACACACACACACACACACACACACACACACACACACACACACACACACACACACACACACTGCCTTCAGCTTGCAACCGTCTTTGCTGTGTTTCTTCTTTACCACAGACACTTGTCTGGTTTCACTTTCATGTGGACTTTAATCCCTTTTCCATCCTAAAAATATACCTCTGCTGAACGAATAGAAAAAAATATCTGCAGAGTACAAAGTTTCATCCCTGTATATGAAACTGTCTTTAAAAGAAAAAAAAACTTCAGACACTTCAGCACTTTAAAGTAACAGCTTATGGGATTGCATTTTCACTTGGTACTGTATATTTGTCATTCCTTTTCCATGTGTGGAGGCACAAATAGCAATTTCTATGCAGGCGGCAGACCATAATGCATTGCAGGCACAGTGTGCTTCTTTATGAATGTATTGCATATGGCGTTTGAAATGTAGTCTATACCTTTTTATTGTAATGAACAAACAGACATGGCAACACTGAAGCATTACTCTCTCCAGTTTCACTTTTGCTCAGCTGGAAGAACTTACTGTAGCTTTGCTTATTCCCTCAGACGCCATAATACACCACAGGGGAAAGAAAATGTATCAGTAGAGTGCATTAAACTATGTTTAAGATAACAGGGCTGCAAGGAATGTGTAGAACCCTTCCTGAGACTTTCCCTAGTATTCATTTGCATTATTTGTTCTGTTTGTGTTCAGGAGCAGGAACTGATGAAGATCGTTGGCATCAAATATGAGGTTGGCTTACCCACGCTGTGCTGTCTGAAGCTTTCCTTCCTGGACCCTGACACTGGCAAACTGACTGGAGGATCCTTCTCTATGAAGTGAGCATCCCAGCTTTGTAAAGCTCCGGTTTTAGATGGTTTATATTTCACCCGTGTGCATCACAAAGGGACATTTTTTGGCCTTTTATTTGTAATTCCTTAATCATTTTGGCTGTGTTAAAGCATATGGCATACATTTTGGCATATGTGTTTTTTTTATTTGTTTTGGAAATTGAACCCTTACTCCTGTAATAGTTCTTTAATAAACTGTGTAGCCAAAATACACTCAGACCCAAAACCCACTTTTTCAGGAACAGCTATAACCCGAGGCATGTTTAATTATCCAAAAGTGTCGGAATCTAAAAATTCCCAATAAGCGTTGTTTATATTTTATTAATAACTCCATTACTAACTATTTTAATCAATATTTAGTGCATGGCGTTCTTTACCTCTCAGATTAGGTTCAATCAGGATCATTTACTCGTTTTCATTAAAAAAAAAAGCATGTTAAAGCTTTTTTATGTACATTGGAAAGACATACATATAAAATGCATTGGTTTTACATCACATAGATTTCTTCATTTTACATTTTAATTTTTTTCCTTTTTAGGAAAAAATACTTTTAACGATATTTTTAAACTTCAAAATGGGACGATTTGATCCGCAACATAACAGGAGAGTTAAGGACAAAAACGTAGCCATTGCAACCCAAAAATATTTGGATAAATAATTACAACATACCATCTCACATTCTATTATGTCAGACTTTCAATCTAGTGCCCTGGCTTTGTAATTGTAAATTTTTTCCCCATTTCCCGCCAGATTGAGTGTTTACCCTATGGGGCAAATACGTACTGTTTCCTTGGTTTCCACTGGGACACTGCCGCTGTATTATGGAGCACTTCAGTGTTTGATACAATGCATCAACAGCACTGTTGACATATGTAAAAAAAAAAAAGCATTTATTATACAGAATTATTTTATTTTTCATAACAACAGTGACATTATGTAAACAAACTGGCATTTAAAGGGTTAAAATCCTGAAAATGTATGAATATTTGGTAGTTAGGATCAGAACTCATGTCAGTTAAAAGATTTCACTCACTGTAAGTAGAATATAATATTAGTATATAACATTTGAGTGCAGTTGTTTGACATCAGAGCAACTTCTTTAAAGTGATGCAATTAGAGTTAAGAGTAGGGATGGGAATAATTAATCGATTAATGGTCATTGGGAATTTGGTCTATCTGTCTTTTTTTATTGTAATTTTAATCTATGGCTGCTATCAGTACTCACTGAACTGAAACACGGCCGAGCGTTCAGTTCTGAGGTCGTACGTCAATAAGCCAATGAGCTGAGAATAAACAATTATAAATCCAGGGAAATACTAGTAATAATTTGAGCAAAACTAGCTTACTGTATCAAACCTTGCTAGCATGAATTACTAGGTTTAATTTGATCCAAAACGTATTCAAACACAAAACACACTTTAATATGCAAGATTACTGTGAAAACTAACCTCATGCCTCTTCAGGGGCTAAAACATTGAACTCCTTGATGTTATCTTTACAGTTTAATCTCACATGAGTTAGTTTTACAACAACAGGAAGCTTCTTTTCGTCCCTTTCAAAATAAAAGCTTCCATTATCAAAACAGGCTTTTGCATAGTACTGTATAAATATATCTTTTATTTTGCACACATGTATGCATGTGTTTATACATACTGGAGTATGTATAAAAACAAAGCGATGAAATGATTAATTGATCATTAACATTATAGATGCTCAAGTTAGCAGGTTTCTTCTAAACGCCCATCCCTAGTTAAGAGTGTTACTTGTTTCTGATGCATCACAGTGCTTTTGCTGTTTAAATATGATACATTTGCTACTTTACAATATACAGTATCCTTGACTTAATTGAGCTTTTCTCAGTTTTCTCTAACAATAAGCAAATGTTCAATGCCAACAATGCCAGAGTGTGAAACTATTCTCCTCAGTAATCTATATATATGCCTCTCTCAACATTTATTTTTCTAATTAATTCTCACACAAGACAGTAGCTTTAAAATATTTCATGTACTAATCTTGACTGACATTAAGAGGAAAGACTTTTCAGGGAATGTTAAACTGCTGTTTAATCTATTTTACACTGTTTGTATAGTGTCTTTTGTTCATTCTATAGTTGCTTTGTTGTAGTCTTTGACTTAATGTTGTGTGTTGTTACAGATACCACGACATGCCTGATGTCATCGACTTCCTGGTACTACGGCAGCAGTTTGACAATGCCAGAAAGAGACAGTGGACTATAGGTCAGCCCATTTTTCTGTGTAGTTTTTAGGTCAGTTTATGAAGTCAACTCTTCTTCTCCTGTAACGATCAAAACTAACTGTGATGTGTGTGCAGGTGACAGGTTTCGGTCAGTGATTGACGACGCCTGGTGGTTCGGGACCATCGAGAGCCAGGAGCCCTACCAGACTCAGTATTCTGACAGCCTGTTTCAATGCTACAATGTCTGGTAAGTTCACAGCTTGGATTTACTCTATTTTAGGGCTATACAATTAAAAATGCAGTTTCCATCAAAGCACTGCACAATCAGCTTTCACGAAAAAATCTGTTTTATTTGCATTAGCGAGGAGATTTATTGCATCAAACAACAGATTCCTAATTTCTCCATTAGAAGCATTAACAAGTGATAAATCTGTGTCACCACATGTAACAAACCGTGCATAAGAAAATGAGGTCAGAAATGAAAACAAACAGAAAGAAAAGAGAAGCATCACAGGAATGCACACAGGAGACAGCAAAATGAATCAAAAACCAGAAAGCCTTGTTGGTGATGGTGGGAAAAGGAAATACAGTAACACAGTGTCATATTGTCTGTCTTCACACTGGTGACAGACTGGTGTCTGCAAGACAAAACTTGCAGATGATATTTTTCCATAGTTGCAGCACTAATTCCAGATCTCTATTCAAACTCATGAAACGACACAACTAAATGTCATGATAACTGCAGGGACTGTACCAAATTACTTCTATTGAGGTTTTCAATTGAGTCTATAAATGTCTGTCATTATTTATGAGGTCACCCCCCCCCACAATGCAGTATATCATAAAATACACGGTCTTACACAAATACACTTTGTTTATATTTCTATCTCTTAGGGCGCTTTCACAACCCAAAGTTTTGTCTGTTTCAGTGGAACTCAGTGCGCTTAAATCCTTGTTACGGTTTGTTTGTTTGGTTGCTTGTGAATGCTCCAATCGTACTCTGGTGTAGACCAAAACAAGCGGTCCAAGTCCACTTGCTAGACGGCCTGAGTGCGGTTCGAACGTAATCCGACCCAATTGCAGGAAATGAACCAAAGCGCAGCATGTTGTGGGCTCCTAATCAAATCGTAAGGTCCCATCATAGCAGAAAGATTAATCTTGTGTCCTTCAGTTTCACTCTGTAGGCTACCACCGAGCTAAAGCTAATATCACATTGCGTAATTATCAATGTATCGCTCACAATAATGGAATATCTAACTTGGTGGTAGAAGCAGGTCGTGGTAGAAGTGCTCGCCTTCTCTGATTATACAGGTGTCTGATGATGTTTGGTAGGAACAGTAGAGCAGAATTACGGCCAGTATAATCAAAGGCACTCGAGGTGCATTCAGCTCCGTGTTGCTTTGTTTATTTTTGGTATTTACATTTTTCACCACCAACTTTCCAACCAATAAGAAATAAAACTGCCCTCCACCTTCAGAGCACACACCCCTTCACAAATCATATTTTTTATTTGGTCTGCTTACATTTCTGCACTGTGAAAGCAAACCACACTAATTACAAAATGAACTAAAAGTACCAATTTCATTGTAATTCTGACAAACCAAATGGACTTGAGTTGTGACAGCGCCCTGACTGAGAGAATCGTGATTCTAGTTTTATGCATAATCGCTCATTTTGAGGAATTCTACTTGGAATTTAGAGACTGCCCTTCACTAAAGTTGGCTATTGCAAAAATGTGAAAACATTGATTCAGTACCCACTGTGTCTCCTGAATCCTGGGATTTTTTACGTTTTTTGATCTGACTCTCCACACTGATAGAATAGGAAATACGAACTGTTGAATTAAAATGGTTTACATGTAACAAGAATTTGTCTGCTTGGACAAATTGCAGGCAAATGTAGACAAATGGCTTCCTGTGATTATGCTGCCAACACCTCCTCTCACAACACTCATTAACTTCACAAACAGCTCATGGCTTGAATCATTGAAGAAACTTGAAGCGACCCTGGATGACAGTTTGGATTTGACATTTACAATGAAGCAAACTAACACAAGCCCTTTGTTTTGTGTTGCTTGACTTTTACCGCCAGTGACACTCCAATTGGAAACATTAATAAGCATATTGTCTGTTTGAGTTACTATTTCTTGTAAACACAGAGTACTTACAGTCAAGTATAATTTGAAAAGGATCGGAGTGACATCCACTTTACACTGTGGGAGTGATGGCAGTACCTCACCTATGCAAAATAAAAAAGCAATTACAAACACAATAACTATAATGTGATGATTCATATCAACACTGTTTCCCATCCAGCTGGGATAATGGAGACACAGAGAAGATGAGTCCTTGGGACATGGAGCCCATCCCTGATGATGGTAAGTCTCATCAATAAAACTGCACTTTTATACAAATTCAAAAGTCATTTCTTTAAAATTTCAAAATTTTGATGGGTTCTTCAGTTACTTCTGTCTCGCGTGCAGCCACGTTCCCTGAAGAGTTGGGCATGAGCGTCCCGCTGGTGGAGGAAGAGCAGAAAGAGCTGCTGTACGTCCCACTGGACGGCGAATGGGGCTGCCGCACACGCGCAGAGGAGTGCGAACGCATCATCAAAGCCATCGACCAGCTCTGCACACTCGGTACGACGTCATCGAGCCCCTGTGAAAATATCACACCCCTTATGTCATGCATCAGGGATGTGAAGTTAAGCCACGAGGGCGCATTTCTCGTAAAACAGCAGCAGCAGCATGACTCCACACATCATGAGCCACAGCTCTGAGCTCATCTGTGGAGCCCAGCAGGAACACGGCTCATATGTTCGTAGGGAATAAGCTGCTAACACGTTGAGCCACATATTGAGGTGCCTGCTTGAATTCCTGTTAAGTGATGTAATGTCATGTTTGGAACAGGCTTTGTATTACTGCAATCCTCCCAGTGGAGGAGAGATGGTGCGAGGGCTCCCTCTAGTGACAGTGTTGGGATTAAACACCCACAAGCACAAACATTCGGCACACTTAATCCTTCCAGATCTCTCCTTTTACTCCTACGCTCCATGCAGTTATATGTAGGACATTAACTCAGAAAGTAACATAAGTAAATAATTAAAGAAAAAAAAAATGGGGCGTCCCGGTGGCTCACACTGGTAGAGCGCTTACCATGAAGGCCGTGTGCTTGCTGCAGCGTACCCGGGTTCGAATCCGGCCTGAGGTCCCTTTGCTGCATGTCTTCCCCTCTGTCTCCCCCTTTTTATCTGTCTCTAATTAATAAAGCAGTAAAAATGCCCAAAGAAATAATCTTAAAAAAAAAAAGACATTGAAAAAATATTTTTAAAAATATATTATTCGATAATTGACTTGATTAAAAATGTTTATACCATAAGCAAAGTAAATAATATTAAAAATAAATATATAGGAATTAATTAATAAATTAATTAAAAAGTGACATAAATTTATAGTTATGTTTGAATTAGCCAATTTTTTTCCCTTTGTATTAATTCCCCTATTTATTTATTGTCTTGTTTCATTTTAACTTTTTTTAGAATCATTATTTAATTTTAATTATTTTTTAATGTACTTATATATTTTCTCTTTATTTTCTCCTTATTTATTTATTTTGGACAGGACAGGACACACATTCACTTTTTAAGGTGCATCCAAATGTGGGTAAAAATATTTAAAATTAGCAGAGAAATCTTCAAAGGGTATAAAAGTTTTTTATAAAATGTTATTTGGAAGGAGACATATATAAACACAATGTCCACCCTTGTTGAGTGTGTTTCTGAGTACTTTTCTATTACAGCAGGTGCGTACAAATGAATAATCTTCTCTTCTTGTGTGTCCACCTGTCTTTCATCCCTCAGATGTAGCAGCACCATTTGCCTTTCCAGTGGACCTCCAAGCTTACCCCACATACTGCACAGTGGTGGCCTACGTCACCGACCTCAGCACCATACGGGAGAGACTGGTGAACCGCTTCTACAGGTAGCTCACATCATGTGTTGGAGAAAGAGAAGATACACTGTGTGTGTGATTGAGTGAGATAATTAAATACACTCTCAACACTTTTCAGACGACTGTCCTCTCTGATGTGGGAGGTTCGTTACATCGAACACAATGCCCAAACATTCAATGAGCCCGGATCGTTCATTGTCACTACGGCCAAGTTTGTCTCTGACCTCATGCTGCAATTCATTAAGTGAGTACAGTGTCATTCACTCTAAAGCCTTTATGTTGTAATAATCTAGAGTATATTAGTGTTCATTTCAGTGTTAATTATCCAGTTCAGGATTTTATCTTGAATCGCCCAATTTAAAAAATCAGTTATCATGAACGTACATCCTTCAGGGTCTAAATGTCTTTCTTCTTCTTTTTTTTTTTTTTATACATTCCTTCTTTTTTCTTCTTCAGGGACCAAAATCTGACAGACCTCATGCCCCTCTACAAAACCATGAAGAAGGCTACCTTCTCTGACTCTGAAGATGAGGTGCGTTTGCATATATTCATCTTTACACTGAAATATGTCCTGAACATGCTGTTTTTTTGATACTGATTATAATATTTTTTGTAATTTGTACCAAAAAAGCGTACTTTCACCATGTCAAACAGTTTTCTTCTTAATTCCAAAACATGCTGTGAATTAGATACTGTATTGCAAATCGCAGCAAACAGTTTTTACAATAATCAGTTCAGTTGATCTTGTTTGAGAGCTCAAAGACTCCATCACACATGAAAGTTCAATAATGTTACACCTTAAAGGCGGTTGGGAGGTGAAATAATGAACTATTCTCTTGTCTGCAGTACATGAGTTTGTTAGGGTACAATATACAGTAACTTACATTTATTTAACCCCCCTTTTCCTATATTTTAGGATGATGAGGAGGAGGATGAAGATACTAATGCTCCTGGAACTTCCACACGAAACCATAAGGTAACTGTGTGCTCCCATACAGGCTAGACTTGGTGAACTATACTCAACTCTACAGCTTCACTTTTTATAAAACAAGTTGATCCACTGTTCTGTCCTGTAATCCAGCATCTAAAGAAAAGAAGGCTTGTGTGTATCACCTACAGTTATTTTTATTCACTTGTCATTTTTTTGTGCAGGGTCGTCGACCCACGCAGCGCCAACTGCGAACCCGACCCCCTTCGTACGACCCTAATGCATGGAGGGGACGCTGTAAAGAGCTGCTGGATCTCATCTTCCAGTGTGAAGACTCTGAGCCCTTTAGAGAACCTGTGGACCTGCAGGAATACCCAGTAAGTATGCAACAACTCTGTGCTTTCTGTGTGGCTAACACCTTCTGGTCGGTTGCTGGGTTGTTTGGTCAGGCCAAATTCTTATTGGTCGGGTAATCGCTGGTGTTATTTTATATAAGACCTTTTGTCCATCAAAGCATTTTTCCAGCTAAAAACACCAGAACCAGATCTTCTGAAAATTCCCAGCTGAGAGTGCTAGAGAACTTAACAGGGGGAGTATTTTATTCAGCTGAGACGCAGCACAGCTGGTTTCTATGATATGAAATATCCACAGAAGTAGAAATGTCAGCACAAGGAAGAGTACTTGCTGGAAGAAGGGGAGGTTGAAGCACATGGGGAGAGAGGACAGACAAGCAGTTGATATCTAATTATTTAGAGATAACATGCTGATTTTTCCTCTCATTGACCAACTGATTGGTTAAAGAGCAGGTAGAGTTTCAGTCAACTAAGACTTTCTTTGGTTGACTACAGCGCCACTTTATTCAGCATTGTGTGTCCCTCAACACACTGACCTTATATGGTTGTGATCCGAGTTTAGCTCATTGTGAATTTCCATTGGTCTCAGATTAATTTACATTTTCACTTATTCGGTTCTTGAATCTTGCTATACAGTCAGTTGGGGGCACAAGTGGCTACAATTCAATTACACAAAGAGTGAAGGGATTGTTTAGTGTGAAGAACAGGCCTCCATTCAGCATCTGAAATGAAGACCAAATCTATTGGATGTAGATGTTGTGAAGGAGACTCAAGGTTTGAGTGGGCTGCAGCGCTCACTCTGTTCAAAGATTTTGGGGGTTTCACATAAAAAAAAACAGAAAAAGCTAAAGAATTCCACTCTTCCTCAGTTATTTCTTTCCCTCTTTTGCTCTATCTTCCACTCCACTCCTTATTCTGTCCTCAGCTTTTGAAACCTGTAATTGAAATATTCCAACTTCCCTCTGCTTCTCTCAGGACTACCTGCAAATAGTTGAGTCACCGATGGACTTTGGCACCGTTCTCAACACGCTCAAAGAACGGAAGTACCAATCTCCCATTGAGCTCTGCAAAGACGTGCGGCTCATTTTCAGCAATTCCAAAGCTTACACGCCCAGTAAGAAGTCTCGGGTGAGACACACATGCACAAACACACACTCGCACACACACGGTCTGTAAAAACAGGGTGCATTAAGCTCCCATATTACTAGGCTTTGGTGAGTAAATAAAATAAAAATTCTCAGATCAGTCAGTACTCTTCAACCCCTTTTAGTCTTGGTGTTGAATGAGTGTTTCTTTATATTGTGTCTCCAGATCTACAGTATGAGTCTGAGGCTCTCTGCGCTGTTTGAGGAGCACGTCAGCTCCATCTTGGCCGACTATAAGGCCATCCACGGCCTGACGGACAAACTGACCAGGCAGGGCACAGACAGACAGACGCGACACACTACGGACAGACAGACACGGCACGCCATGAAGAGGAGGAGGAGGAGGAGTGAATCTCCAGCAAGCAGCACTGCATCCAGGTAGACATTTCATCATTTTTTTGTGTTTCTTACTGTGCATTAGTAGGGATCTGTTTAAATCCCCTTTTCTATCCTGCCTCTAGTCCAGAGAGGAAGAGACGTGTGTCATCCAGGGTGACGGGGAAAAAGGAGCCGTCGCCACCTCCTTCACGCGCCTCCTCTCTGAGACAGAGCATGCCCGTCAAACAGCCCCCCCAGTTGGTCAACGGGAAGGCGGAAGCACCTTCTGCAGGGCGGACACGGAGCGGGGCTCGCCATTCCACGCACTCCACACCTTCCTCATCCTCCTCACATAACGCATCGAGCAGCACACAGAGCACAGCAGGTGAGATCACAAATTCACACTCAGAGTAATATAAAAACATGTTGTTGGTTTAAACGAATAGCTTGACCTTTTTTTTTTTAGCTTCTTTGCTTTGTAGCAGAGAGTGAGATTAGACAATTAATATTTAGATTCAAGAAACAACTTCATTAATCGCAGAACGCAATTTAGTTTCACAGTCTACATTCGTGAGAAACAAACAAACCAAGCTCATTCTGCAGGAACATTCAGGCATCACATTAACATCAGATTACCACTCTTATAGTTGTACGACAAATATGAAGACCACAATGTGCTGTTCTGTATGTATTGAATAAGATATGTTAATTAGTGTGCATTAGAGGAGCTGGTTGGCATATAAATACAGAGGTCCAAGATCTGAGGTTGTGAGGGCGGTATGGTTGTTATGCCCATCTGAATATAACTCTGTTTCCCTAATGCATTTTTAGATGGTTGGAGGGCAAACATTGTGTAACAATAGCTGTAAAACCATGTCAGTGGGAGGTAGCATAATGATCTGTCACTCAGTAATACATGAGAATCAGGGTCAGTGTTGAGTAGTCCACAATGCAATCTGGAAATACAGAAGAGGCTGAAATGGACTTCTCTGTTGTTGCCTTCTCCATCCTGTCCTTCCAATCCGTAGAATATGAAAGGTCCTCCCACAGCTGGGAACACATTTTTCGAGTACCGAAGCAATTTATCTTTGTCAAAATAGTTCAAAATTAGGTGCGAGAACCGGACAGGAACCTGTTCCTTGTTTGTGGAAAAGGGGCAAAGGAAAAGACAGTGATGATTAGACTAAAGATACGAGTCACGCTATGATATTATTGCGATTTTAAGCATTTTGCGATATGAGTATTGCAATTTAAGTGTTTAACTGCATTTTGTGTCCCCAAAACTAAATTAATTCAAGAATTGTTTTGTCAAATAAAGAAGAGAAAATTCTCAGTCTGTTCATCTCACTTCAGTCTTATAATTTTTCCACAATGAGAGTCAAACCCACAGACTTGCCAACAAAGTATTCAGTCAAATTGGACGTAACTGATATTAAAGATGTATGGACAATAACAGTTGCAGCATTTTTCAAACTTTCCTCAACTTCAAGCTTCTCTGCTCTGAATAGCTTCGATACAGCTGTGTGCGTGAAATAACGTTGCGATAGCGTCTTTAGCGTGTAGCTAAAACTAGTTCTCCACAACGTTGTATGGCCTCAAGTCTTTGCAAATGAAGAAAGTAATGGATTGTGTTATTTTCTTCATGCTTTATGAATTGGGAAGCAACCATGCATGTAAAGAGGAGACTTGTGGGAACCCAGAAAGCCTATTTTCATTGAGATAGCATGATGTCAGAGGTCACATGACCGCTTTGAAAATCACCATGAAAAATAAAAAAATAGCACAACTTTGCAGTGTTATTTTGGCAACTTTCTGACACGATATCCTGACGCATATATTGCCTATAGATCCCGCCGGCGGGCCGTCAGAACGCTAAATATCGATACATGATACATGAATCATATAATATTGCCACGCAAAATATTTCGATACTATGCTGTATTGACTTTTTCCCCCACCTCTAATAATAACTGTGTAACAAGAGCTTAAAACCGTGTCAGTTGTCAGTAGCAAAATGATCTGTCACACTGTAATACATGACAATCAGGGTCAGTGTAGTAATTAATAATTAATTAAGTAATCGTATATATACACATTATTTCATCTGTGTTTGGGTTTGCATAATTTTTAATTTTAATTATAGAAATGTGTCTCAAACTCTATGTCTCTCTAATATGTGTTTTACAGTCATGCATTTATACAATTACACTATAATTATGTTAGGTGTTAGTGCTGTTGTTTAATTGATGCAAAAGGTTTCACTGTAATTACCAGACAACTCGTACTGTGGTAATGACATTGTTTGGATTGGATCAGTTCCATTTGTTTGTTGAGAACAGCACAGGAACATAATGATAATCATGTCCTGGCCACAGTTGGCACTTCCTGCTCTTCCTCTCTCATCCCCATCACCTTCTCTCTTTCTATTTCTCTCAGCCTCCACATTTTGTTCTGTATCTCTTCAAGAGCTGTGATACACATTGTTGTCTGTCTTTTCATTTTCCTCTGTCTCAGAGAGGAAAGTAAACACAAGCTCAACTGATATTTCTATGTAAATGCCACCAGCCTCCACTGGGATAATATCACCCAGAAAAAAATATATAGGGGTGAAAGCAAAACTAACTAGCCAGCTTCATGATGGATGGTAGCAGTTTGACGTAGCACAGCCGCTCAGGAGCTATTCGTCAGATGATGTCTGGAGATAAATGGCATTTAATTAAAAGCAGTCCACTAGTAAAACTCTCAAGTTACCTTTTTCACACTTCACATGGATTGAGCTGCCTGTCCGGTTTCCTTGTTGACATAGTCAACGATTATGAGACAATAGGCCTGTTGTCTGTTGTCAACATAGCAGCAAAACACACACTTAATCATTGTTTAACCTTGTTTTGTTGTTATAAATCTCTCTGTGGTTGTTATTTTTTATCTCCTTTTAATTGTTTTGTGTCACTTTGTAATTGTTTTAGTATTTGTGTTGTTATTTTTTTTTAGTTTGTCGTTGTTTTGTAGTCAATGTGTGTCTCTTTGTAGTTGTTCTGAGTCTATTTGTTGTAGCTTTGTGTCTTTTTGTGGTTGTTTTGCATCCTTTTGTAGTTTTTTTTGGTCTCTTTGTAGTCCTTTGTGTTTTTTTTATGTATAGTCATTTTGGGCCTGTAGGTCTGTTCAGTACTCCATCCATGTCTGACATGTCTCCATGACAGAGCCAGGTAGCTGTTGCTAAGCTAACCAGCTGCTGGCTTCAAATTTACCACACAGGCATAATAGTGGTTTTGTTATTTAACTTGAGAATTGACCTCATGTTAAATATTACACAATTAACTTCCTTCTTTGCTTACCTCTGTCATCTTCAGAGTCTTCTCGCTCCCTGAGGGCTCAAAACTCTGTGTCCGCTTCAACGCCTCCAGCTCCTGAAAAGGTGACACCCTCTCCAGCCACGGAAAGTAGCAGTGGAGGAAGCACCCGGAGGAAACTCAGGACTCCTGTACGACACACACCTGGTAAGACATGGTGTCAGAAATAGCCCTTTTCCACCAAATAAGATGTGGTCCTTAAACCGGTTATGATTAGGATTCTTTAAAACCCTGGTGCTATCTCGGCCGTGTTTCCACCAGTTTTTAAGCAGAACCATTGTAATCAAGGTTGTGTCATCAACAGACTGTAGTTGATGACACAAACAGTAGTAGCAAGATGGCTGGTCATACTGATTACCTGCAAACTTTTGTTCTTCTTTTTATCAAACTTCTCCATTGTTGTTTTCCATTCTCTCTTTCTAACCCATAGATTATGAAAGGTTATCTGGTGTTGTCACTATTCATATTTCAGGGCGAAGAAAACCTTTTTTTTTCGGGTACCAAACAAGTTTATCTTGGTTGAATTTCTCAAACGGAACAGAACCAGTTCCTTGTTGGTGGAAGAGGGGTAAAAGAAGAGACGGGATGATGCTTGATGATTACAGTCATAAAATACACATTTAATGTTCTCTGTTATTAATATACATTTTCTTTTTTTTGTCTTGTAAATCCTTTCCTGTCCCCCTCAGGCTCTCCTGCCAGCCCTTCAGCTCAGAGCACGGTCCACCTGAATGGCCACAGTAGTCATGTGACCCTGGGAGTGGGCAGGAAGGGGCGGAAATCCAAAGTGGAGCCACCAGTGAGTCCTCCAGAAGACACGGCTCCGGGGAGCCCTTCCAGACCCCGAGGCCGCCCTCCTGGCAAGAAGAGAGGCAGGAAGAGCAAGCACGAGCAGGAGGAGGTGAGACAGGGCGGCAACCGCAGGAGCTCCACCCCCGACGATGAGCCCGACCAATCGACTGGGGACGAAGGCGGGACGTCTTCAGCGCAGGAAGTGCTGTCGGACTCTGGCACGACGTCGACGCCTCGGCGGCGCGGTCGACCCCGAGCGGCAAGAACTGACGAAGCCACACCTCCTGCTGAGTCACCTGAGCCCTCGCCGCTAAGGAGGAGCAGCAGGAGAGCCAACGAGGAGGTCACGCCTGCTCCCCAGACTGCTGCTCCACAACGATCCAATCGGAGGGAGTCTCCAAAGGAGGAGGGGGGGGGAGGCGGGGGAGGAGGCAGGAGGGTCGATGCGCACGCGTAACCAGGGGCGGCGGTCTGCCTGGTACATGGAGGAGGACTCCGAGGAGGAGCAGAGGCAGCTGCTGTTCGAGGACTCGTCAATCACCTTCGGTACGTCCTCAAAGGGACGTGTCCGCAAGCTGACAGAAAAGGCCAAAGCCAACCTGATCGGCTGGTAACGGAGACAACACAACAGACACACAGGATATGAGGAGGAGGACGAGGAGGAGGAGGAGAGGAGAAATCTGCCTGAGATTTCTTATTTACATGTTGGAGGAGTCGGGGGCTGAAAAGAGGAAGTCGTGCTCCGTGTTGATCTGTGTGCGCGTACGTCTGAGGAGCTGCTAATCCAGCTGCTGCCACTCAAAGCTGCAGCAGGGGAGAGACACTATCTGTCCCCCCTCCTTCCTCTCAGCCCAGTTAGCACATCACTACAGCAACGGATGGCTTTCTGACAACGCATGTTCATCTGTTCCAACTCCTCCTACATTATTGGTCCATGTTGGATCCCACAGGAGCTCTCTGACTCCGCTGCTGGTGGTTTTTGTGACTCACTCCTGTCCAGTGAACCACTCTTCACCTCCGTCTGCCCTTAAACACAGAGACCGGGCAAAACAGTAGTTGAACAGTGTTAGTACTTGAAAAAAAATCACAAGGAGAGCTGGATGTATCTTATCTCACATTTTTGAGGACTTTTCGAGTGTCTCTGCTGGGTAGGTTAAAGGCGCCCACTGAGCTGAAATTACAGACCTGTTAACGTCTTTCGCCCCCCCACCCCTTCGTCATTGTTCCTGCTCTTTTTTTATACAAACCCCCCCCTTCTCTGCTTTTTCTAAGATTTGTACGTGATGATCGGCTCTCTGTTTCGGAAGTCTTACACATCGGCTGACCTGAGCGTGTCTGTCTGCGCTAAAAAACCAAATGGCGTACCTTTGTTGGTACTGTAGATCTGTAGGTTTTGTTTACTGTTGATGTGTGTGGGTGTGTGTTCTTTTTTTTTTTTGCATGTTAACTAGAAAGAAAAGGCATCTCTCTTTTTTTCTAGAAGCTGTTTTTACTGTGAGGAGGAGAGAAAGGATGCATGGGTGAAAGGGGTCATTTATATGTCTCGATAGATCATGTTTCAAAGCGTCCTCAACATTAGCAATACCTTGTGCCTTTATGTCTTTGGTGCGTGTGTGCGCGTGTGTGTGTGTGTGTGTGCGTGTAAGTGTGTGCGTGCATGCATGGTCTCCGCCCTGCAAAGTACATGTGCCTATATGTGTACGAACAAGTTGTGACGATGGGAGTTTGTGTAATTGAAGGAGCGTGCGTGTCATTCACTTTCAGCGTACAAACAGTGGCATACAGTTTGATCGTTGTGAAACCTCTCAAAGAAATGTATTTATAGCAGTTGGAGAGAAAAAAAGACTTTACTGTTGTTGTAAAACCATTATTCATGTCAATATATTATCCTATAACCAACAACCTATCGTCAGTTTATACCTAAGGTACAGCCAGTGGAGCTTTGGGTGACTAGCTTTGAGATGCACTTACCACAGACCGGTTATCAATGCAGTCGTAGGGAGTAACCCAGTGTGTTTTAAAAGTTGTTAACATATTGAACTTTTTAAATGTTGATATGTTTTTATGGTGACCACACACATGCACACACACATCCACAAACAGTTCTTTCTCGCATGTTCTAGCACTTTCTCATGCCCGGATGGAGGATCGAGCCTGATCAAAGTGGATCGGACTGAATTTGGACGGAAAGCCAAGAGAGAGACAAGTCTTATATTCATCTTTCTGATTGTGTGCCTTCGCTACTCTGGCATATTGAATCCTCGGTTTCTGCTTTTGGGGCCTTTTTTTTCCTTTCTTTCTTTTTGGACTTCCTGGTTCTGCTCATTGCTGGGTTCAGAAAAAAAACTGGACTGTACCTGATAGTCTTCTTCAATGAAAGAGAGAAAAGACTGACTGGAGACAAACATATTACGTCACTCTCTCTGTACACACAACTAACAGGCTGAGTTTATAAAGATGGCTGCCTCCAGTTTTAGCATATATCTGTGTTGACCCCAGCACGGATGCCAAAATCAGCCACTCGTGTTGTTGTGGGTTTGACTGAGGAGAACTGGACGGCAGCATCTGTATACATCTGGATCATTTCATAAGTCTTTAATGTCACATATTATTCAACATATATCTCATCTGTTTATCATTGGGTATTTTTTTTGTTTTGTTATGGGATTGTCAATGCCAAATTCTGTCTTTGGGCACTGAAGTTTTAGAACATGGCTCTTGAATGTGTTTATTTTCTGTCTCCACAGTGAGTGTGTTGAGCTCTTTTACATATAACGTGTCAACTGTTTTCTGTCTGTATCCCCGCCATACAGGACAATATTTCAGCAGCTGCATCTGTGGAGTTAGAATGGTGTTTTATACTCTTATTGAGGACACGATTAACAACAGTTTTTTTCACTCTGTCTGGCTTATATTTACTTCACAAACTTTAGTTTATATTGTGTATATGAAGAGTTTTCTTGGAGATTGAGACAGCCTAAAGCACTGACACCTTCCTCCACAAATGACTGTTGGCATGAGAAAAAATGTTTTCTTGGTTTGTGTTAAACATAGGAATCTAACGATCTTTGTCCACAAAACAATGTATTTTGCGGGCAAAGATAAACTCTACATGGGCACATAAAGGTTTTGGATTTAAAAATATTTACACATATGCAGAGATTGTCAAGAGCGTGGAAACCCAGGCTCCTCAGTCCTTAGGTATGAGCTCAAAAGTGGGAATGCAGTCATCAAATTAAACTAGTTTATTCTCCTGTGCCCCCTCTTAATCAGATCACTCACACTACCTGTATTTATCAGATTTGTCAAAGTAAAATAGATGATCCAGTTTTACTGGTCAGGTTCTACAGAAGCCTGAGAGGCAGTTTTCTAGTGCTGACCTAAATTTATTTCTGTCCTGTGTTCATGGCCTAAAAAAAGGATAATGCAGGATAATCTTTACATATACAATACATCTGTGAAACAGGGAATAAAAGGCCAGGATAGTAGCTTCTTTCTTTCGTCTGTTAAAACTGCTGGGAAAAAATGCATTTTGACAGGCGACTTTTTATTTTGTCAGGATCATTTTTTAAGTCATTTCCTAGTTTTACCACTATTTTTTTCCACAAACAGTTGCCAGAATTTTTTTTTTTACAGAACCCCCCCCAAGTATTTGCTGTTTTGTGGTGACAAGAGGACACTACCCAATGTTTTAAATAGGATGAAAAGCATTCAGTTCAACAGGGCCTGTTCTAGAAACTGGGTTTTCTGAAAAATCTGAGTATGTTAACCCTGAAATTAGTGAAACTCTGGGTTTCCCATTCCAGAAAGGGAGGTAACTGGCTGAGTTGATTGAACTAACTAAGATCAGTTTTTCTGGAACAGTTTTCCATCTAAGTAAATGGTAATGGATAAATGGACCTGCACTTATATGTGCTTTTCTAGTCTCTAGGCTTTTTGCGACCACTCAAAGCGCTTTACACTACAGATTGCGCTCTTTCACCCAAGGATACTTCGACATGTAGGCTGCCATGGTCAGGGATCGAACCACCGACCCTCAGATCAGTGGGTGGTCGTTCTACCAACTGAGCCACAGCCGTCCCGAACTAAGAGTTCAAGGATAGACTCAGAGTTTGTAGAATTTTCTACCTGGAACGAGGCCCTGGAAGAAAACATGAATGCTTTTAGGCCTGTTTAGAACATTTGGCTGTGATGCACAGCAGCCTCTTGTGGACAAATGAGTATGATAACAACAAACACGACCTTGATGGAAAAAAACCCACCTCCCAATACTTTTTTGTCAGCTGTTTTCACAGATAAATAAAGTAACCTAGAAATAATTTTTTCTTAAGTCATCATCACAGGACGATTGATTTCGATATACATTTTATTTTATTTACTTGCCTCTCAGAACTCCTATATATTATACAGCCTTTAATGACTTCAAATGGGCCTTATAAGGAAGAATTGGTGTATTCCCATCCACTGCTTCACAGGATGGATTTCATTAAGTCTTTGGATACTAACTTACTTCACTCATACTGCATTTCGGAGCTCATGTACACACACATTTACCACTTTGCTAATGTGTGGCAGAGGTGTGCTGTTTGTGGCCTCCGACGGGGACATCACAGTGTTTGCTCAGAGGTTAAAGGTCACTGTGTGTGTGAAGTGGCTGCATGTGAGCCACCAGGAAGCATTTTGGGGATGTTTTAAGTTTCATGGGGATGTGGGAAAGGACAGAGTGGGAAGGGAAGGGGAAAAGGGGTCTGTTTTATGTAAACTGATCGAAGAGGATGTCTTTGTTAGTTTGGATACTTTTTATATATAAAGGAATTAATGCAAAAAAAGAAGCATAAAGCTAGAATGTATGTGTAGGGGAGTACTGCTGTCCTGTTAGTTCATACCAATATTTTAAGTAAATAAAAAGTTGTGTTTCCATATCCACTTTTCTGTGCTGATTGTGTCATTTTAACCCCTCACTTGTTTTCAGGTGGGTTTTTTTTTATTCCTAAATTGATATTATTCACAAAATTAAGGGTTGAAGCTGCAGTCAGTTGGGTCTTTTTCAAAATAAAAGCATATGTGTTTTTTGTGCCTCATTTGTTTCTTGTCTCTAACTACTAGGCTGACGACATGGAGTTGGATAAACTGCCCCACCTTGTGTCGCTAAAGCGTAACTGCGTACCAAACTACTTCCCAGCTTGGAGCTCACAGGTTCGGCTCTTCCTGACGTGGCGAGCCGCTAAAGGTCCGCTGGTTCCGTCGTGGGCTGCCCCGATTGGATTAGACAACCTGTTTGGCAATTTTGACGAGAAGATGTAAATACACAGGTGGTGCAGGCATGGGCGAGAGTTTAGTTTATGTAAATAAAACAGAAGTGAAACTGTCGCATTGGTCTGGTTTCCTGGCGCTAACAGGCTCCGTCAGACGCAATGTTGGGCAGATAGTTGAGAAGATTTTGGATTTTAATACGAGGTAAGAGTCAGAATTACTAATATTGATACGCTTTGAAAATAACGACGTTTCACTTGCATTTCTGCAGCACCATATGTTTATCAGGGATTTACTTCCTTAAATTTGAAGTTGGACCATAACTTTTACACGCTAATTAATAACTAATACATAAAGCGTCAGTTCACAAAAGAGCTCTGTGCTAAAACGTAAAGGCTCCAAGGTGTGGTTTCTTTTGCTTTATTGACATTGTACTAATTTAGATCCACCTGACGTGCGTTTCCGTCTCCAGGTGAGAGCTGCGCAGTCATGCCTCAGCTCTCGGCCACCGCGCTGCTGCAGCTCGCGCTGCTGCTCTCCGCCGTGCCCGCGCAGTACTACATCTCCCGCTGGAGCAGCTCCACGGCGGTGCAGCGCTTCCACGCCAGCACACGGTAGGACCCGTGCGTCAAGTGTTAATCAGTGCAGGATGTATCCACTTGTCATGAGGAAGAGAGTCTGTGGAGTTGGCAAAATGTTTTCAAATTAAATAAATAGCATTAAAATGTATTCATAAGTACATAAGAAACATTATAGTGAAAAAAAATAGTGCATCCAAATAGGAATGAGCAAGTGTTTTGTCTTAATAGTTGCAATATTAATCAATATTCATGGTGTTTCAGGTTGCTTAAAATTTGGAAAGACTGGAGAACATCTTTCCTAAATATCACTGTATGGATGGACTGGGCAGACCAGCAGATGTCCAAAGTCATGTGAGTATAGGATGTTTGCAATTTAAAAACGACTGTGATTCATAAAGACTCAAATCAGATGTGTTATGATTTCCTAAAGGACTGTAATTTTCATTTGCACGATCCTTTCCAATCATATCAAACACTACCTCCAGGACCTTTAAAAGGGATTTTTAATGTAGGCTAAAAAAGTTTACACACACACGCTAATCACTCACTTGTATCTCCAAACTGACAAGATTTTTGCTTTCTGAAGGTCTTTGTTTGGATTGGAAGAGGACGTGTTACAAGAGTCGCTCGCCATAGAGAGCATGCTTTTTGACAATGACCAGGAATTCTTTGGAGGTTTGTGTCTGTTTATCTACTTATAGTGCTATTTATCAATCTAGATTGTGGTTCTCAAAGCGGAAAAAATGCATTTGAAAAACTCATGACTGAATCCACAGACCTTTTTAAGAGCAGTTTCATATAGGAACTACAGTTCACAACAAAGAGAATAGTTCCTACTTGAAAATGCTCACAAGGTCTGTGGATTATCTTGCGTAATCAAGTCATGATTTCTGCAGAGTAATATTGGTGTTGACACCACAAGTTGATTGCCATATGGTACCATTATATTTAGACATACAACATCTGCAACACTCAGCTTTCAACACCAAAACAAGCTAGATTGATATATAGCACTACAGATAAGTGAAAAAAATTTATTTTGTGTTTACTGTCTGTTTACCAGGAACCTTTTTAAAGTAAATAAGTGATTGTTATTATGTTCTTCCATGTTAAAAATGAAATGTTAGACCATGAATAACTTGTAAATTCAATTGGACTGTGATCAATGTGGTACAAGTTACAATTACCTAACAGGATTCTCTTGTTCTTCATCACTGCAGCCTCCAAGACAGTGCGCAGCCCTCGTCCTCCTTACGTGTTTCTGCGGGTTGGAGAGGTGGTGATGGAGAGGAAGGGCCATATGGTCGGAGTGGTGGTGAGCTGGGACCCTGAGCGGAGAGCCCCTCAACAGTGGGTCAACAAAGTGTATTCCAACTTTGACGTGAGCAGTTCTTTAAAATCCTTTACATCTGTTGTTTCATTAACTTTCTGTTTCACAAACTCAATGTTGGGAAGTGGTAATATTACCGTGTGTATGTGCACGCAGGGCCCCAAGGCAGAGAACACACCTCACTATAAAGTACTGTTCAGCGGGCCTGGACCCTCGTCTCTGTTAGTCGGATACTTGCCTCAAACACAACTGCAGCGCATCACCGGGATGAGGGTATGTACTGATAATCACAGTACATGAACACGCACATTCAATACATCCTGGACTCACTGTTGGATGTTTCTAGCCGGACATTCCCACCTTGGAGAACTACTTCACACATTTTGACGGGGAGCGGTTCATCATGCAGCCCTGGCTCAGGGAGATCTATCCAGAGGACGGGAAGGAGGATGAGTGACTGCTCAGCCATGTGTGATACAGTTTTAAAAGCACCAGAGGACACCTGGCTTTCTGCCTTTTCAAAGGTGTCCTAGAGACCTATCGATCTGATATAAAGTTCTTTATCAGTCTAAAAAATCCACTGGAATCTGGCAATCACTGTTGAAATGAGTGGAAGCTCAAGTTTTGAGCAGATTGAGGATCATTTTCAAATCCCTCCTTGTTGGATTTTGATGTGAGGATGTGTTTTGCAGATCTGAAGGAACTCACTTCCCGAAATGTTATTTTACCTTTATTCCTTTGATATGTACACATAAAGTGTTTTAAATTGAAGTGCCAAAACAGATGAACATTTAGTAACAGTTCATTTAATGTTAGCTTGACTTTTTAGCTAAATGAAGACAGTAAATGTTTGAAATAACAAAATTGCTTTAAAAATCAATGTAGCTATTTTTGTTTACAAGACTGTGTTGGCTGAAGTAGGACAAAAAGCTTGAAAAACTGCACTTTTATTCAGCCATCAAGACCAAGCAATAAAATAGTATAAAATGTGACAATCTGTTCTTTGGTTTCATGAGTCAGTGATAAATGTCTTTAGAGGTTTTTCCTGCTTCTGTCTCTGAGGCTGAAGGAGACAGATACCCGTGAGGAGGCAGTGATTGTGGGTGTATGAGGGAGGTGGTGAATGGGTGCAGCACCTCCATTCTCCTCATCCTCATTCCTCCACTCCCTTGTCTCCTCCTCTTTGACCAAGAGCGGGGACCCCAGAGTTTGTCCCAGGAGCTGACTGACTTCTGAGGCCTTCTGCTGAGCGTTTTCAACTGCTGACACACACGCACGCCGCCTACAGTGCAGACAAACACACACTAGTTACTATTACTGCATTTCATCACTATAGGAAGAAGTCTGCCTGGATATTAAAGTGCTGGTAAAATGTATTTTTTTCATACCTCATTAGGCTCAGACTTTCAGCACTGTGGTAAAACTGAGGCGTTCCCACACACACACTCTTGTCAAGCTTCTCTAGTAAAACACTACGCACTTGCTCCATCTTATCAAAATCTGAGAATGTGACCACGACCTGTGGAAAGGTTATATACAAGTCAACACACACGCTGTATATAATAATAATAAAATAACTTGTGTTTTTATAGGGCCTTTCAAGAAACCTTGCTTTACAATACAATACAAAACAACACAGCAGGCATGACTAAAAAATTGGGCACTGATTATGGGTGGAGGAGGTTAAGTGAGTCCAAAAGCCTTTTGTGAAGAGATGGTGCTTGAGAAGTTTTTTGAAAATGTCCAGGGAGGCAGCATTACAGGTTACAAGCGGGAGTTCCAGAGGGTGGGGGCTGCAGAGCTGAAGGCACGAGCCCCAAAAGTTTTGAGTATGCATTAAATACTCCACCTCTGCATCCATGTAATACTGGTCCGCCTCTCGGTGGAGAAACCTCCTCACGGAGGTGTCGTTGTCACTCAAACCATGTTGTCTAAGCAGAAAGATAGAATGAGAAATGATCACATTCACTGCAATGATGTTGTACTTTAAGAGAACACAGTGTAATGCAATACTATACAACCCTATTCCAAAAACAGTTGGTACATGAATAAACAGAGTGCATCATTTGATTATCATTTTTGACATATATTAAATTGAACTGTACAAAGACAAAATATTTATGGGTAAAATTCAAACATTTTAGTATTAATTGCAAATATAAACTCATTCTGAACTTGATGCCTGCAACAATATACTACTATTAATAAGTTGGAGACAGTTTAATGCTTCAGTGGAAAACCATGACAGTACAGTACGAGTACTACTCATTAGTAGTGCTGCTACCACTTGTGGTAAGTAACAACAACATTAACATTTAACTTTATGCCACTTATGTAACTGTATATGGGTCAGTGACAAATAAGGGTTGGCAAGGTGTCAAATGGTGTAACCACAAATTTTTTTTAAATATTACATACTTCATCCACCTACACTGTATTTAAGTGGACTTCTACATAAAACTACTTAATTCTACAAAAAACATCAAATTCATTTTTTTTAGTGTTTCTACATTTACACATATTCGTCAATATTGATCAGAACATATTCTACAACAACCAGCTTTTTCTAAAGTTTTGACAAATTATGTAAAATTTGTTATATACCATAATGTTGTAATGTAAAGGTGGATTGTATTTTTTTTCTCATTTTAGTTTACATTAATGTTCCTGTATATAATCAGATTTTTATGGGAAAACAGTTACTGGTTACACCAACTGACACTGGGTTAGATCACGTTATTGACCTATATCACGCATTTTGGAGGGAAATACTATACTTTATATTCACTTACTTGTTCACTTACAACATAAACTTGATCAGTAGCCATCACAAACCTCACAGCACTATAACGTTAGCTTACTATAACTAGCTTAAAGTTATCCGTGTCATTGGAAACTGCTGGTATAACGTTATTAAAAGTAGTTAAAGTGTTGCATTTTTCGCGTGTGTTTACCTGAAAGCTTGTAAAATGTATTCAAGTCGCCGCGAGACGCTGTTGGTCACCTCGGTAACGGACTCTTTGCTGTTGCCCACACTGACCCGCACCGACACCCGGTCCGCCGGACAGCAAACCTCCGCTGTTCCCGTCACCTGGACCTCCCGGACCCGGTTAGTAGGACTGTGACAGTTAACTGCTCGCACTTCAAATCCCTGTTCCTTCACATTACCGGCAAAATCCCGACCAGCAGCCGGTAGTACCGCAGCAAAGACTCGACTCTGGTTGTCCATGACGGTAGACCGACACAAACCAACTTCCCGCTGCTACGGTAATAGTCGAAATGCACGACGGGATTTGTAGGCCATCTTTTTTTTTTTTTTTTTTTTTTTTTTTTTACATGGTTCTTCGCTTAATCATTCTATCATGGACTGTTACACGTTTTATTGTAAAAAAAAAAAAAAAAGAAAAAAAGAAAAGAAACGTGTGGCACCTTATTTTATTATATTATAATTAATTATTCTATGTATAATGTATAATAATAATAATAATAACAATAACAATAACAATAACAATAATAATAATAATAATAATGCATTTTATTTATAGGCGCCTTTAAGGTGGGGCCGAAAAAAAGGAAACAAGGTTTCTCACCAAAGAAACTAAGTACCAAAGTAACTACTCATTCACTCTGTCAAAAAAAGACAGAAAAACACCAGATTTTGAGATGTCCAAAAATGGAAGAAAAAAAAGTTGTACTATACCATGTTAATTTTTGTCAAAATGGTCAAATATTAAAATCACTAAAATGCTTTAAAAGGACCAATTATCATATTTTGTATCTAGTTACTTTGGGATGTTTAAAAATTGTATGACATAAAATGTATAGTCAACAACTAAAAATGCTTCAAATGGGTCAATTATAGTCTGTTGATTTATATTATATGGCCAGAAATGACGGGAAAATACCATATTATGGGATGTCCAAAAATGACCCCCTTGAAAAAATGTCATAGGCTACAATAGGATGTTGATTTTTTGTCAAAAATGACTAATAAATGCTAAAAAAAAAAAGATGAACCAATTATACTCTGATGATACATGATACTATGTCAATTTGGAGAAAAAAAACTAGTTTCTTTGGTATTTAGTTACTCTGTATTTAGTTACTTTGGTATTTATCACCCAGCCCTAGCTGGAGCATGATCAATAATAACAATAATAAAAACAACAATGACAGTAATAATAAACAACACTAAAACAGTACAGACAAAAATTGTGGCAGCCTTCCTATTTGGCCTCTGAATAATTTAGTCTATATTTTATTTATCTTAGAAGTTTCTGGATGTTAGTGTATATTTCTTCAGTCAGGGTTTGAATAATGCGATTATATTTTGTTTTACTAAAACAATACGGAAATGGGTAATGTAGAGCCTGTGGTCACGTGATCCGGGTCTCTTCTATCACACCTGTGATTTGCTCTCTTAATTACCTGAGGAGTAAACTGGGCGCATGCGTGAAACACAACGTTCTTCATTACTTTCTGAAAATGTGAAAATAAATAAGTTAAACTACGTGGGCTGAATTTGTTTCTTTTTTTGTTTGCGTTTTATCACTCTATATCATCACAAGACATTTCTGATACAGTTTGCGGAGGTTTATTAGCCAATGCTAATAACGTTTTAACATAAAGAATATGACCAAAGTGGCCAAAGTTAGCTTACTTTTCTGACTTAACAGGATTGCTGAAACGTCTTCTTCCAACCCTAAACATGACATTTCAGGTAAGTTTTGACTTTTGGAGAAATTATTTATTGACTCAATTGGATTATCATACATTTCTGGGTACCCAGCTTTTGTTTTTAACCTTCTTTTCCAGCTGCGAGCTATAAACAATTGGTCGAGTGAAGTTTGGAAGAGGAGGCTGAGAAGCTCGTGCAGCAGGTAGGTAGGCTTAATATTTCTGCTCTTAACAAACAAACAAACAAACAAACAAACAAACAAACAGACTAATAACTCCAACAAAAACTTTCTATAGAGCACCTTGTCAATGTACATTTTGTAATAGTACTTGCGGAAAAACAGGTTTAACTAATAATAAAATGTCTAAGGTCCTATCAGTTGTGTATGTTTACTCAGTGGTATGACTCTCTGGGCACTTATTAGTTATGTTATTAACCCTTTGATGCACAACATATAAACATCTTCTAATGCACAACATGGGTCAAAAATGACCCACATTCATTCCCCATGTTATTTCATGCTGGCTGTGTGTTTGAATATATATATTTTTTTATCATTATATCATTTTTTCCTTTCATACTTTATGAAGAGTTTACACACAAGGGTCATAAATGACCTTGTGCATTTGAAGTGTAGTGATACAAAAAGTGATACACTAAATTAACAATTTTAGTATATTTGTCTTATTTTTAAGGTTTAACTTTAAAGGAGTTGTTAAAACCACCATATTACATTGGAAAATCACATATTTTAACACTTGAGACTTATTAGAGCCACCGAATAATAATTTCCATTGGAAAAACACCAATTTAACAAAATAGGATAGTAAATATTTGTGTCTTCTTTGTCAGGTTTTAAATTGGTGATTGGTAAATTGATGACCCTTTGATGCACAACATGTAAACACCTTCTAATGCACAACATGGGTCAAAAATTATCTTGTGCATTAGAAGCGTAGTGATAAAAAAAATGTTTTTTATTCAAAAAGTAAGAACAATAGGATATATGATGATCAAAAACAAGTTATTTGAGGAAAACCTGTAATACTGAATGATGAAATTAATTTATTGCAAAGACAGAATATAAAAACTTAGTTGGGTCACTTTAGACCCATGTTGTGCATCAAAGGGTTAATAACACATGTGCTTTTCTCTCACGAGTCAAAAATATCGAATATAGAAATTGGTCTGTACCCATCAATACTGTTTATAAGTTTTGTGTGTTTATTTCAACCTTTCTTTGAAATATTTATTATGCAGTGTGTGTGTTTCTCATGGAGTTTTGAGTCAATGATTTTATATGTAGGCAAATCAAGCAATGTTTATGTGAAACTGGAACAGTCCTATAAAGTTATTTATTTATTTATTTTTACAGTAGGTTTGGATTTGAATTGAGTATTGGTGCCTTCTTCATTGTGACCAAAACATTATGTTACTTGCTACAATGGCACTTCACCCTGTATTAAGAAAAATATTCTGTTTAAGAGAAACAACTGTAAGCAACCGTTTAATATTCACTATATAACACTAGTTGTGTAATTGCATTTAAACGTCACTAATACTTTTATGTTTTCTTGAAACATTGATGGTTATTTGCAGGGTGTGTGGTGTATGTAATTAAGTCCGCAGTTGTGTCTGGCTCTGCACAAGGTTTTTAATTGGTGTTAATAGAAGTAAACTTGAAAGGAAATAGGCATCCAGCCCTTTCTGCACATCTAGACAACAAGCCCTAAATTAGAATTTCAGTAGATAGCATTAACCCAAAATGCACTACACAGGCTTATTTTTGTCATACAATTCAAGTCACTATTTGTGTTGTGTGGGTGCTTGACACAGTGATAAAAATGATCAGTTCCTCAATGACTGTTGTTTCAAAAGGAGAAATGGTTGTCTGGGTTGGCATTTCAACCCCCAGCTCCTCCACATATTGAAGAGTCCTTGTGCAAAACATGAAACCCCAAATAGCTCTTGATGGTCAGATAAGCTCTTTGCATCATTTTGTGTGTGTGTATCTGTGCGTGAATGATGTGTAGAAAGAGGTATATAAATGCAGCTTTTTACAGTTATTTACTTTTAGGTGCATCATCAGCTAACTTAATATTATTTCACTAGTATCACTTGGGTTTGTCAGTATCTCCGTTTGGTCAGTAGATGGCAACAAAGTATAACATAAAAGCATAATAACACTGTAGCAGCACTAGTGTATGAAGTACAGGCCTTTACATGTGTACCATCTTCAGTCCAGTTCCTTTAAAAATAACTTGTTTATCATTTAGGTTTCATGCTGAAAGTGTAGTTCTGTTTAAAGTAACTTGTTTTATCCTTTCTTCTGTTTTGGAGAAAAATTCTAAACATTAAATATTTAGGGTCTTAAATATCCTAAATAAATATCCCAAATATTAAACTTTCCTTTGCTTTTTCACTCTTTGACTGTCGCTGTCACAAGTGAATTTCCCCGATGTGGGATCAATAAAGTTAATTATATCTTATTAGCTGGAAGTGAGTAGTTGGAAGAAGATATTTGGCTCACATTATGACATTACCATATTGAGATTACCTTATGACATTTTCATACAAATACACGAGTAGGTACATTTACCATGTGATCAATATAATTTCCTTCGTTAGTTTAAACGTGTTACTGTGTTAATGTGTTTACTCTCTTCTGTGTTAAAATAAGCTGCATTAAGTCTTTAATTGCAGTATGTCTTAAATTAGTGGAGAAACTTTAAAGAGAGCATTGTGCCAAGTGTGTCTCATTAGTCTGTCACAGTAGTTTGGAAGCCATGTAAACTGCACTCTTTCTGTGTAGTGTAGACATATGATTTGCCCTCTTCTTTCATTTTTCAAGGACATTTGGGAACAGCGGGATTTGATCCAATTCTGGACACTGGTTTCTTTAAACAACAAAGTTTGTTTGGTTTCCCTGGAGTATTAAACTGTGAAACGGGCTTAATAATCACAACCTAAAAATACAAGGCCATATTTGTTGTTATTGTCTCCGGTTTCGCCGGTCCCCCGGTATGCTCTGTGAAACTCTAGATCTGATGCGCAGCTTCAGCCAAGAGAGATGCAGCACCCTACAATAGGAGATTTTCATATAAGAGAGAACGAGGAAGAGAAGAGGCCCTTTAGTTTTTAATCTCCACGGAAGTCCAGAGTATTTCCCTTGCAGACCGTTTTCACCAATGTCTTTTTATACTCTAACCTCTTCAAAAATATATAACTCTTTGTCCTCTTTTTCTCCCAGTCTTCTGACTTGTCAGATGGCCCTCGCAATGATTTTTTAGAGCAACAGAGTTGGGTGCTGTGATGTTGTAATAAATGAAAATGGCTGTAAATTATTTGTTCAGTTGGCGATCATCATAAGGTTACCAACCACTTACATAAACAAGAATCCATTTTACTCTTTAAAGCATTAATTCTTCTTCTCCTCCAATGTTTATAGAACTACCATCCATTTAATAGTACTTACTGTGCCTGCCATGAAATTATGTTGTAAAGATTTATGTAAACCCAAAAAATTGAATGTGTAAATAAATAGCTGGGTGAACTGGATTGAAGAGGTTTTGCCCTCCACTGTGTCCCTGGTTGTTGGGTGAAAAGGGTCTGGGGGTCCTTAGATGGAGCCTGTGGCCACTTAGGGAAAAAGATTTAGTCTCTGAATCTGTTGATGTCTCTCTCGCTCTCTCAGATGAAGTAATAAAGTTAACTGTGTTGGAGGCCCTCCATGTCTCTCCATAGACCACAATCAAGTCCGTGCAGTTTTATTGCAGTTTTATTTTCATATTGTCCAAGAAATCTCCAGACTCCCCCCTGTGCCCACTGCCATAAATCATATATTTTGACTGTATTTCTTCCACTCTGCGTTTTTTATTTATGGGTGAAGGCGATAAAACATGCAGCGTGCACTCTGTGTGTCCACAGCTGTCATCTGTCGAGGACTTTATTGTGAAAGGGGGAAAAAAAAGTCAAGTTTCATTTTTTATTTCCCTTCACAAATCTCCTTCCCTGTTAAAAACAGATGCCGATAGAATGAGAAAACACAATAAATGGAGATTTTTCATTGTTTACGTCTCCAGACTCTTCCGTTGAACGCTTTTTATTGGTTATAAAAGCAACAGTGTTCAGCTCTGTTTAACAATAGGTTCAGGTGGTGATCGTTGTTTCATCAGCAGGAGGTGCTCTGAACTAATAGTCAACTCACAACTCAAGCTGCAAATTCTTGGTCATTAGTTAGATGAATAAGATGAGAAACAATTTATGTGTTTCACTCCATAATGTTCTTGTTTTACTTATTTGGCTCTCATAGTTTTAAGAACTGTGTAGTTTTAAACAGGGTCATAACATTTCTACACCTGTGCCGAGATGGGTTGTGTTTGAAAAAAAAACCCAAAAAACAGAGGTGGAATGTAAGTAAGTACATTTAGACAAGTAATGTACTTAAGTATAATTTTAAGGTAGGCTATTTTACTTTAGCATTTCCCCTTTCTGCTACTTTATACTTCTATTCCACTAGACCTCAGAGGGAAATATTTGATAATTTAGTTACTTTGCATGTTCAGATTGTAAATAGAAAAGTAAATCCAATCATCAGTTATGATGTATTATCATATATTTAGCTACCAAGCAGGAAATAAAGTAAAGAAAATTAGCTCCACCGTTGCCAGCTGCAGCTTTAAAGAGATGAACATATTAATGCATCAATAATTAAAAACCAATATGATGTACATTATTCTGATATGAGTCATTCTACATATTCAATAATTTTGCTTGAAGTACTTTTACTTTTTGTACTTGAAGTATATTATGATGCTTATATTATGAGCTTTTGTATTTGTACTTCAGTTAGATTTAATGCAGGACTTGGAACTAGCTACTTTTAAGAATGCTGGTATTTTTGGCATGCTGCATTTGCCATACTATGTATTGGGATGTACTAAATCTTTTTCTGCCGTACTAAATTGTATGGTAGTATGGGTATTGGAACACACCCAACCTTTCCAGGTGCTGTGGGGCCTGACTCTTAACTCCTGTTTCAAATTCTCTGTACAGCCCCCTCAGACAATTATGACCAGAAACCAAACAGTTTTTATATCTGGTTAGCTGTTAAATGAAACTTATTCTATATGATATTTCTCACAGGAAGATCTAAATGGTGTTTTGCAGGGTTTTATTATTTTGTTGGCGCCAAAGGAGTTGAATTTTAATTTAAATTTAATTATTCTATAGATACAGCAGTTGTACTGGGCAGTTGCTATAAGTGAACGTACTAGTCACAATTTGTAAAAAAAAAGAAAATAAAATTAAAAAAAAAGAAAGGCCTTTTGTAACCTGGGATCATAGTAATAGACTATTTGCTGGAAACATTTCCAGGACACTGCTTTGTCAACTTTGTTTGGAAAAAAGGTAAAACAGAAAGAAAGTACAGTGTTGTTTAGCATTATATAAAACTCCTGGGCAAATATTCTCTCTATCTCCCTTTCACATCTGAAAAAGTGTTTATCTTGTGAAGAGAATTGCATCATAGTACACGAGGAGGGTGATTAAGTCAGATGGCTAAATTAACTGCAAATGAAATAAATAAATACACATTGTTGGATAGGATATTATAAAATGGTTCATAAGATTTTGCAATCAGTTAGTGGAATTTCTCATTAGCTATGAAGTGATGCCCGTAGGTCCTGAGAGACGAGCGAGGAGGCGAGTTCACTGCTGAGTTCTCTGCATGTCAGTATATTATCAGAGGTATTTTCTCATGCTGTCGCTCAGCTCCACAGCGTCCATCTCTGTAAACAGCTCGTAGTCAAATAAACAGTCCTGTCCACAGCCCCGCTTCACTCCCATCACTGAATAGACCTTTGTCTCGGCACGTATTCTGACATGTCAAACCAGGGAATGCACAGGTGTAATTCATTACATTATTCACAATAATGCAATCTGTTTATGGGTGCTAGTACAATGGTTGTGTTGTTAGGTGGTGTGTATGAGGACTTTAAACAACAGTTAAATGAAACCAAGCTTTGTTAATTTAATAACAAATTTATTTTCCTGCTATCGCAAGTCAGCATGTTTGGCATGAAAAAAATATTTATAGATTGGCTTGGTAGAATAATAGTGCAGGTATGACACCTAACATTGCTACCAGAGAATGACCTGTGATTGTAAACATCAGTCCTCCAAATTTCCTCATCATTTGTTTGTATTCACGATTTGTTCTTATTTTGTATCCAGTGATTTCTGGGATTCACTAACTATTGTAATTGATAAAACTTATTAAAATGGTTGAACCCCAGAAGTTGCTGGTTACTAAACAAAATAATACATCTCTTCTCTTTGGTAACAAATTATTTTTCAGAGAAAACAAAAATATATTATGTATTCAATTTAAGTATGATTAATTATCATGCATTGTAGATTCATTTATTTTAACTTATTATATGTTTTAGATGTGTTTTTTGATTTGTAACTGTACTGTACTGTAACACCAGTACTCTGGTTAATCACGATTAGACTCTGGAAAATCAAAAAGTTTATTTAACAGTACGTTTTTTTTCACTACTGCTGAAATTCTTCATCTTTTCACAGCTGTTTAGTGGTGGCATCCATCCAATTCTTGGCCCTGTGCAACAGTATTTGCGCACAGCAAAACACCTGTCTATATATAGTGTTACAGGGGCGTTCCCTATGCTAAAAAAAATGATGCCATCATTCTGTACATGTGGATAGCAGCCAATTTTGATAGTTCAGAATGTTTGATGTTATTTCCTCTTAACAGAAAATTAAGAGAAAATTATAAGATAATTTTAAGACAATGTTTCTTCATGAGGCCCACTGCTCCCGTGTATGAAGATTATAATAGCTTGTTCATAACTATGACAACTTGCAACATTATGACAGCATTATTTAAATAATAAAAAAATCTCTCAACATAGAGAGAACGCCGCACCTTTCCTGTTCATTTCCATTTGTGGTCTTTTTTATGGTTCACTGATGAGAGGTTTCCATGTTAGGCCTATGTATGCTTAGCCACACACACACACACACACACACACACACACACACACACAGCACACAGCACACAGAAACACTTAGGGCACCGCTGAACCTGTTGTAAAGACCTCATAAAGACTCAACATCTGTTTATTGCAATGCATACCAAAGGATTCTGCCACACAGACACCCACCCAGATAAATACCCACCCACTTAAACCCACTCACAGAAAGGTCTGCATGTTTTAATTACTGTATCCAGGCAGACATACAGGTGTCTGGGCTAAGCAGTGCTCTTAATGATGTGTATATTTAATGTACACTGGTCTATGCACGTGCATTTGGAGAAACTTGCATACTTACTTATATGACAATACTGCTTCTGACCTGTATGTGCTCTTCAGAGATCTATGACATGTGTCTGTCACCCAGGTCAACAGATGTGTTCATATATTTAGCGCTTCATTAGTATTAATTGCCAATGCATACATTTTGAGATTGCAGAGTGTTACAAGCAGTGTTACTGCTCTTGTTAAAAATTACCTAAATTATATCGATATTTCCGTAGAACTTCATCTCACCTTTTCTGTTCATGCATTTCCATACATTTTGTGCAGTTTATTTTTGCCCATTTCCACCTCTTTCTCTCCATTTTTTTCCTTTCCTGCAGATCTGTGTTTTTTAAGGCCTGGTTGGGTTTCAGGGCTCTATTAAAAGTTCAAAGGCAGCGTTTACTACTGTAACTGGAGCTAGTCTGCACTGAGGCTTTTCACTAATGAGTGCACAGCATACACACACACATACTCACAGAAAAACACTCAAATGCGCACACAATAACACATGTTTCCCTCATGGAGGCTGCAGCGATATTCCCCACAAAGTTCGTCGTTACTTCAGGAATCATGTCTTTTTTAGAGCCAAAGATCTATCACAGACTTAACAGCCCTTTCAGCACCCTGTCCCTGTTTGTTCCCTCTTTTCTCCTTTCCCACCCTTCTCATCCAAACAATAGATCAGGCTGCTTTTTGATACACGAACTGGAAAGTGTGATTTTATAAGCTCTCTGGCTATTTGATTTAGAGATGTAGTAATGCAGAGTTCTATTTCTTCAGACTGTTTTAATGAGCTTCTTTTTGTTTGATTAGTGTGTTGTGAATATATAGATAAAATATTATCAAATGGATAATTACAATTAATCTCCCAGGCTGGGAAAGTCATCCTCACATGTTTTAGGAGTGTTAAAATGTGTGCATAAAAAGAGAAACTTAATTTTTTTTCTTGGATTCAGTCAAACTTTGTCACCCTATCGCTGTCTTACTAAAACTCTTTATACTTTTAAGCCCTCACTTCCTCACTTAGTTTCATGTTCAGCTTTGTATGGTACTGTATCACTTCCTGTAGTTAAATGTCTTTACAAGATATACTGTATGCTTGGGAGCCAACATGATATGCAGACCTTCTGTTTTTTTTTTTTTTGTGCGTCTCATAGTTGTCAAGTGGACGGACCCTCTCCCACAGCGCATAGCGACCTTTAAGGACATGAAAATAGAGAAATCGTTAATGGTTCCACTTCACTACTTTCCACAAACCTTTTATAACAAATTAGAATTTAATAATGTTTGTTGAGTCTTTGGAGCTCTGCGATTTTGACCTTCCTCTCCGCTGTGTCCTCGGATGTCTGACATTCCAGAGTAAACATCAAAACAAACAACCGAGACAGCAAAGCCTGGGATTAAACAAGTGGTATATATTTCCACTATGCCATACAGCGTAAGCATGTAGGAACATATTTGTGGTAGTGTTTTGGGGTTATTTGATATATTTTTAGTTATTATTAGTATTATTTTATTCTCATTAAATTGGGATTTTGCTGCAATTTGTTTTCAGGAAAAACTTTATTCCATTTTTTAATTTTTTACATAACTAATTTATGTTCTAGTTGTAGTTGGTCCAAAAGGTTTTTTTTTCTTAAAGTATGACATGCCAAATGTTTGATGATGTCTATTGCAAATCAATTTTTTTTTTAAATGTACTGATATTAGTATGGTTTTCATGGTTTTCAGTATATTCTTAGCTAGTTTAAAGTTGCAATTGTTTGGTTGAAAGCTTCTCAAATAAGGTGGCTAGTTTCTACAGAATCATTTTTTTAATTGAATTTTGCGAAACAAAAATGGCGATAACAATGCTTGCTCTCCACGAGAGTTAAGTGGACCAAAAGTGGCCCAGTCAGTTGATCAAATAAATCTGACAACCATTGATTATTGGTCTGAACTGCACAGCTTAACAAGATGAATATGTTTATAAAACATATTCTTTGTATTTATTATTTTGAATATATACAGTTTAAGTTAAGCTTTTGACATTCGTGTAGTATGAGTTCACAGTTTTTGGATCTAGCCTTGACAGGTATAAGTGTATGTTTGATACAGGAGCTGCAGCCGGTGGACTCAGGACAGAGGGGTGGGGTGGTAGGGTTCAGAAACTCAAAACGCCAAACGTTTATTATTACCCCGTTTGCAGTGGACTTGCCTTCAGGGGAGAATCTCCAGCAGTGACCCTTGGCCCTCACCGCTCAACTCCCTCCGCGCTGCAGCCCCCTCTTCCCCCCCTCCCCGCCTCACATTTGCGGTCCGAAATGTTGAAAGGAGAATAAAAAAATACAACGGAACAATATCTGAGGTCATCGGAGCCGAGGCTGCCGTTCCGGGAACAGCGGAGGTTTCTGAGGCAATATTCTTTTATTCTCTTATTATGGCACAGAATGAGAGACGAGTGAAAAACTTACTTCACAGCTTTTTACATCCAAGAACAGATCCAGAGTGATAAAAGTGGACGCTCCTTCAAAGTTTTACAGCTTACCACTCTCTCTCTCTCTTCTTCCCTTTCTTCATTCATCTTACCTTCCCTCATTCTCCCCCTCTTTTCCTATGCCTTTATCATTCCTCTTACCTCTTGGGAGCAACGGTACTCTGCTGCCCGTTGGCACTGCAGATAATAAACACCACCACCCCATTCCCACCACCACCTTTGTGCACCTTAGGGCAGGAAACCCAACATATACGCACCTGCACAGGCTTCTATGACAACGAGGACCATCTGTCCATCAAACCAGTGTCTGAAAGAACCTGTTCTTAGGCATATGCAAGCGGATAAACACACATACCCACTCACAGACTCATAGAGGACTAGGGTCAAGGGTTAAAGAACCCCATTTCCTGTCCAGACAGACGAGGGCTAAACACCCCTCCTCTCACTTCCACTCAATTTCTTTCTTCCTCATTTTCCCTCTCTCTCTCTATCTGACCTTGATATTCGTTGCACTGCACAAAAATGTAGTTTTTGTGTGTGTTTTGCGTGTGATTGATGCTGTGTTTGAGATGGCAGCGTCAGCTTAGCTGCCTTAGCTCATCCTAGTGATTATTAACCAAGCAGCCTTTTTCTCACAGGAGCTCTTTACTGCAGACCAAAGGTTGATTTCATTATAAACGATGGAGTAAGCTAATCTCTGAAAGTTACCAATGTTTTTTTTTTTTCAGACTACTCTCAAGAGCTTCATTAAAAGGGCATGATCTTATGTTACACAGATTTGAAAAGGCTTTGGCGAAAGATTCTCGTTAGTCACTATTGAAACCAGCTCCTCAAAAATAATTTTGGGCTCTGTATTAAATCAGCAGTCTACATAGAAAAAAACTCTTAAAGAAGTCTTTTTAGAGCCCACGTGGTCAAATATATCTAGATATGGTTTCATGCATTTGAACTACTTTAGGCATACGTAATTTATTCTCCGCCATTTAACCAGCCTCAGAACTGCACACATCGCTCGCAAAACGAGACAAACTGAGCACGCCTCGTGTGTTTATCAAGTATCCAGAATATATTTGACTACTATTTTGCCCATGTCTGCTTCGGAGTGAGCCTCTGTGGTGCAGGGCCGGTCTGGTAATAGCCTGTGTGCTCTGCTGTGCTGAGATTAATGTGAAGACTTATTGATGTAATGATGGAGCCATGAAAGAGCACTCTGGGCCGTGGTTTGGGCCCAACACATGAGCCTAATGGACTCTGTGTGTATGTTTGTGTGTGTGCGTTGTGTCTGCATCCGTTACGTGTGTGTGTGTGTGTGTGTGTGTGTGTGTGTGTGTGAATGAATGTGGTTTTGGACAGAAACAGATGAAATTAATTGAGAGGTTTTGCGTTCATAAGAAGGGACTTTAAGAATTGAGTCTGTACACGTCTGTAAGATTCCCATGCTCAAAGAAAATGCGTAGCTTTATGTGTGTTGATATGTTAGTGTGTCTGTATATGTGGGTATGACCTCAGAATTCCCTTGACTTACATGCACACTCCTGTGTGTCTCTTTGTAATATCTGTACATGTGTGTTTTGCATTGTGGTTCTGAGCTGCCCGTTGCTTTCCTTGGTTAAAGGGCAGAGAGACTCATACTGACACTGTGGGGCAGCATGGTTGGAGGCAACTTGGGGGGAGGCTGAGTAAATATGACCAAAATTAAAGTGGTACCTTTACAGCTAGTGCCCTGCGGTGTGAATGTGTGTGTGGGTGTATCTGTGTCTCCACAGATTCTCCGGTGAGGCCCAGCAGGTGCTGACAGGACCCCCTTCATCTCTCCACTCCCCCTACAATCCCTGTTTTTTGTGTGTATGTGTGTGTGTGTGTGTGTGTGTGCCAGCAGGCTTGATCTGCTCTGTGTGGGTCTGATGTGAAAGTGATTGACAGCCAAGCAGTCACAAGGGCGATTGAGAGCAGTTGTGGGAAGAGAGGGACCTTACAGCCTCACAGCTTTCAGCCCTGAGGGGAAGAGAGAGACAAATACAGAGAGAGAAGGAAGAGAGAGTCTAAACAGATTAATAGAATACACAGAGATGAGGTTTAAATGAATAAATGAGCATAAACCAGTTGCAAGATGACATTCTGCACATTTGGCTCTCACGGGGAGCGGTTGGTTGGTTAAACAAAAATGGACAAGATAAAATTGAACTTGCTCTTGATAAAAAACAGTCTTCATAATCACCCTGCCTTTTCCCTGATCTCATGGGTTGGAAACCCTGGGGACCATGGAGGTTTATGGGAAATGGTTCATACTCGGGGAGTGATGTCATTCGCAGGAGACAGCCCAAGCTCTCCGTGGCTGATACGGCGAAGGGAGGGTAAATACGAGTTAAAGGATCTGAAACTCCAACGACTCCTTAATTAAGCCGGACTGTGACGCCTTTCAGGCCGTTCGTATTCCCCTGAGTTCTCACAGTTCGCTCATGCTCAAAGAGCATGAAGGCTCTACATTATTTCCAAAACATGCAATAGAAGAATTAAATAATTTTGATTTATTCTTGTCCAGTGGGCTATAATGCATAACATTAATTTCGTGTTTATGGGCTAAAATTTGGCTTTTATTATTGTCCACATCTCATTAAATGTTTGAAAATTATTCCTACGGAACGCAATAGAAAATTTTGTATGGTGACGAAGCAATGTGACAATTAAAGCCACATAGGTCCGCTATCAAACATGTTCAAGGATTGACACATATCACATTGTGCATGATATCGGTGGAATGGCCCTGCAATAGTTTTCATTCAAAGGCCCAGTTTGAATACTACAAAGAAGATATTGGTATTGATTGACTGCATTAAAATAAGGCTCCAAAGTTAGGCTACATTTTGGGGAGAGAAAAACTGACACGGCTATTTTCAAAGGGGTCTTTTGACCTCTGACCTCAAGATATCTGAATGGAAATGGGTTCTGTGGTTACCCACAAGTCTCACGTTTATGCACAGTTATGCCAAATTATACCAAATCAGCTTTTTTCTTAGCATTTTTTCTATGGTATTCTTCAAGGTCTTGGTGTCTTATTGTGGTTTTTTGGAGGGATTTTGACCATATTCATCTATTCTCAATAAAATAAAAAAAAGTAGAACTTTAACACCAAATGTATCACTTATTATATCAACCCAGTTCTATGTTGCATCTACTGTTGACCTACTATGTCCCCCTGAACATGCCCCGTCCTCCACCACCATGACCCTAAACGACACGGGAACAGACTGCCAAAAGATTAATATACTGCGTCTAATAAACAGAATGACAGAAAAGCCCTTCAAATAATCATTTAAAAAGTTGCTCTGTTTGACCGCCACACAACCTCTTTGTGTTACAGACAGCCAGAGTTGAAGCTCCAAGGAGGCTGAAGTAAACCAGGCATGAACTAACAGGCTGTTACGCATCACTACAGTCCTTGGAGGAGAGCAGGGTAGTCATGCAGGTAAGTGAATAAAATATTATTTTCCAAGGCATTTTTGCTCTGTTTATGTGAATGTGTGTGCAGAGAGACAGCCGCAGTGTCTCTGCCAGAGCAGCACAAGAGAGAGCGGGCCATTGGCCATCTGGGTTTAGAGGTGTCTTTAAATGGCGGAGGTGTAAATCTACTGCCCATGTGCCGGAGGGGACGTCAGTTTCTCTTTGGCCTGCAGACCCACTCACAGATCAATAAAGTTAACTCAAAACATTCACACTCTGCCATCTGAAATCAACCATTTAATGAGTTGCTGTTCCTGTAAAAGTGGAAAAGGCCCCTTCAGATTTATTAGAACAGAGAGAGAGTAGAATTCCAGAGAGGAAGAAGAAAAAGGAGGAGGAGGAGGAGGAGGAAAGAACGAGGCAGGACTATAGACAGCCACAGACTGCATCTATGGAACACACAAATAAACAATGAAAATAGCTTCTTGATCCACTCTTTATGAGCGAGCATACTTAAATAGAGGTGATTGGATGCTTTTGGTACACCATGGGAAACATGGAAAGTCTCCAGACTATAAAAGCAAGTTTAGTAATGTAATGTCACTTAGATTACTGCATGTAATCAGGAAAACAGCTCTGCTTTCAGCAGTCATTTAGCCAGCAGCAAAAAAGTTCTTTAGCAGGTTTCTGCAAACGACCATAAACTTGCAAACAAACAAGACCAAATGCTGAGTAAGAGGAAACGGTTGCAAGAGTTACCTCTGTTTCTACAGTCCTCCAAAATAAGTCCTACTCCTGATGATGTGTGAAAGATGGTTTTGGCAAACTGTTAATACATTTACAAAGACTTCGAGACATGGTTGTCCCAACTTGTATCTGTTCAACAAGAGGGAAGCATTGAAACCAGATATTCCTGATGTTCTCTGTGATATTTTTGATTGAGTGAACCATTTCGTGTTTGTGTAATTGAGCTAAACTATATGGCTGAGAGACACATGCAGGCTGTGTGAAATGTGTTTAGCCGCATTGTTTAATGACGCATTGACTGTTTTCACTGGAACCGACAGTGGATCATTTTTGCAGCTTCCTCTTTTACGTGAAAAACGCCCTGAGTTTGGGTCTTTGCTGCCTTGGACGTCTCTGTTCACTCCTGGGTTTTCCCAAACTCCTCCCTTATCCGTTTCTATGACACGGCCCATAAACGCACCTCGTCGTGTTCATCCAAACACTGCTGTCTACCTGAAAATCATCTGATGATTGGTTTATGCTGATGGAGTGCACATTAAGTGTTCCATTTACTCCCTGCTTCCCCCAATCTCTCACCCTCCACTACCAGCTAGGCATCCCCTTGGGGCCACACAGGAAGAGGAAGGAAGACAGATGAAATTGTCCTTTTTACAGCGATGTCTTACTTTTGGGGTTTACATTACTATATTATGAGGTAAATCCCTCTAGCAGCTGCCAGACAGAGCAAAGTTTCATGAGATTGTGTTACCTGCACACTGTGCTTTATGGCGGCTGCAAAGAAAATCCTACATGTTAACAAGCGTGCATGGAAAGAATTAGACTGGACTCCATGCAGGGTGCCCTGTCTCATCAGGTGTGACGTTACGGGGCCAAATCTGCGCATGCTTCCTGACACACTGTGTGACAGGTGCTGACAGTTGACGGCACAGGTCAGGAGCACATGCTGTACGGGGCAATTTGTGACATACAGACTAGTTTACCTGGGTGTGGAGACATGTCTACTTGGGTGTGCAAGATTATTTGAGGGGCCAAACATAGCTAAACATATGTGCAGCGCTAGCATGTTTGTGCTGGTAATGGGTTGTTTGTGTGAGCCTGTGTGTTTATGCTGCTAATGGGGGTTTAATTTGATAAGCGGTTGGCGGATTTGTCGGCGCTCAGCTGGGATGGAGGGAATTGGGCTTTGTATATTTTGGGTAAACATGAAGAAATTCAGTCCAGGTTTCCTCTCTTTCTCTTACTGCCTGCTTGTATATCCTATTAGTTTGACATGATCTTGCAAGACAAAGATGTTGTTGTGCTTTTAAAATGCAGAGTTTTTTTTCTCCAAGAGAAAAGTAAGAACATTTTGGGAAAGATTCACTTTCTTTCTAAGAATTAGACAAGAAGCACAATAGTACTCAAGTGCGTAAAGTACGCAGCTAGAGTTGATTAGCTTGGCATAATGACTGGACAAAGCCAAAAAAGCTATTTTTCAAGAAAGCGCCAGCTGGCATTTCTAAATCTTACTAGTAAACATGTTGTGCTGTGTTTTTTTTTTTTAATGTTCTGAAAACAGTCTGCACAGTTTTAGAGGTTCCATGCTGTTACTATTTCTAGAGAACAATTTATACATCGACCCAGTGCTTCAGTGCAGATAGTCTGCAGCCATAGCTATATTTCTTAATATTAAACTATTCCTTTATGTCAGCACTGAGCAAATAGTGTAGAAAAACTCCAGTTACCTTGACACTAAAGTAGACATTTGCATTGTCATCAGATCTGTCCAATTTGTAACAACAAAACAACACTATACTTGTGATGTATTTTCCAAAAACCTTTTATAAGTTTAATTAAACAGTAAAGAGGCAACTGTTGAAAGCCTTAAACCCTGTTCGTATGGACTCTGGAGTTGGGCCTGTGGAGAGTGGTTAGTACGGAGACATATGGAGGTGGGGGAGGTGATGGAGGGGCTGTAATGTAGTCACAACAGAGGGTTCAGAGCCAGAGGAAACAGGGTCTCTCTCTCCTTCCTAAACAGGATGAGAAGTGAGACCACACGCATGGCACACTGTATACTGTATATGTATCTACATGTAGATCAAACAGGCTCACATTTTCCTATATATTTGATTCCTGTGCCTTTTATACCATTTTTGGGTGATCCTGAAGTTCTTTTTGCTTTTTGTCTTTCTCACTCACGCACACACAATGTTCTTCTCTGTACAAATCACCACATTCCCTAAGGAACATGCTCTATGAATGGCTCTACTGTTTTTTTCCTTTTATCTTTTTATTCCTCCAGCTCCTCTTCCTCCTCCTCCTGATCAGGAAGTGAGCAGAGATAGTGTCTTATCACAGATAGGCGTCTTTCACACACAGGGCAAACATTAAAATACAGGTGGACTTTTTCTACATCTTCCTGCTTGCTATACTTGCTACAACAAACAGACACTTTTTTAACCTCCAGTCTCGTACCTTGTCTCCTTGCTACTGGCCTGGTTTAAGCCATTTGCTCCTCTGTGTCCTGTAGCTGAGTCTTGTCCTCTGAAGCTTTGTGTTTGGCATTTGGCAGAAAGAGCAGTCATGTGAAGGAAAAAGGTAAAAATAAGGTCAACAAAAGCTCCTACAAAGCTCCTAAAATCCAATGATTGGATTTTATTTGATGATAGCCTGATAAGGTAGACATGTATGAAATATGGATGGGCGTTTGGAAGAAACCTGCCAACTCGATTATCTATAATATTAACAATCAATTAATCGATGCATGCATACATGAGCAAAATAAAATACATATATATATATATATATATACACAGTACTGTGCAAAATCCTGTTTTGATAACAGACACTTTTATTTTGAAAGGATGAAAAGAGACTTATGAGAGACAAGTGAGATTATACTGTAAAGATAACGTCAAGGAGTTTAATGTTTTATGTTTTAGCCCCTGAAGAGGCATGATGTCAGTTTTTGCACAGTAATCTTGCATATTTAAATGTGTTTTGTGTTTAAATATTTTTTGGGTAAAATTAAACCTAGTAATTCATGCTAGCAAGGTTTGATACAGTAAGCTAGTTTTGCTCAAATTAATTCTCTTGTATTTCTGTGTGTTTTACAATTGTTATTGCAACTTTCAGTTTGTGAACTATAGCTTAATCCAACTTAATTCTCAGCTCATTGGCTTGTTCACATATGGCAGCAGAACTAAACGATCAGCCGTGTTTCAGTTCAGTGAGTACTGACACGCAGACATAGGTCAAATTAAAATGAAAAAAAAAATACACAGATCAATTAAAAAGTCCATTTGATCGGCCAAATTCTTAACCACCATTAATCGATCATTGATTCATTAGTAGCATAATGATACCACATTCACATCTAACACAACAGCTCAGTTCTGTGTAACGACTATGGCCACTGGTGGGTGTGTGTGCCAGTGTGCGTTTATGTGTTTGTGGTGTTATTCCAGGTGTTTTGTCAGGAATGGTGTGTGTACATCAGCTGGAGACCGGAGAGAGGAGAGGTACCATCCTTCATCACCAAGCATGGTGTGTGTGTGTGTGTGTGTGTGTGTGTGTCTGTGTGTCTGTGTGTGTGTGTCTGTGTGTGTGAGAGAGAGAGAGAGAGAGAGAGAGAAAGAGAGAGAGATAAAGAGAGTATGTCGGCTGAGGAAGTGAGGGCGGATTTTCTGAGGTCCATAGACACCCAGAGATGCTTTGATATATTAGATGGAGAAGCAGAGGGGGACAGGAGCCAGACCTGTGTGTGTGTGTGTGTATGTGTGTGTGTGTGGTGGTGCAAGTGTGTAAACACTCTCCTCTTCCCCGTCGAGCTGTCCAGCTTACGGCTCTGTGCCAGGAGGTACCCTCACACCGCCACGACCACACTGAGCAGCAGGAAGTTCTCTGATCTTGTGTGTGTGTGTGCCTGTCAGCATCCCATGTGAGCATAAAGTGCACCACTCCAGTAGCTGGTGGCATCAGAACAAAGATAATTGGGATAAAGAGCTCAAGTGAAACTGAACTGTGTCGATATTTATTTATTTTATTTTATAAGTATAGTGTATTTTTTGATCAGGTTATCAACTGCAGACATAATATAGGGCAGGTAGTGTTGTCTTTGGTGTGATGAGGTTGATCTAAACTTGCAAAGTGAAGTGATGTTGGGTTTTTCTGCGTACACTTATGACTTTAATCCCAGAGAATTTGCACTATTTTCAAGCAAATTTATGACCTTTATAATCTTAAAAATATATTTTTCTCTCATAAATTAACAAACGATAACAATCTTGGTATTAGATACTCACCCAGTGTATACTTAAAGGTGGCTTTAAACGAACACTTTCCCAGTTTATAGCTTGCTCCTTTTCAGACATTGACTTTGCTTGGCAAGATTTTTTTTTTAATGACGCATCATAACACCCATAATCAAACTTTAATCAAATTATGAGATACTGAAAAGTTCCCAGCCCAAATACATCTACCCAGTCAACTTAATTGTTTGGTACCATTCAATGTTTTTGTTCACAAAAACAATGGCAAGTTTTCTTTTATGAGACAGCTAGTTATGGAGATCCCTCGTGGCCAAATGAAGTAAAGATTTAGTTAATAGTTTAAAAAACCCTCTGTGACACATCTTAAGTGGATAATCTCCAGGAACCAGAAGCAGCCAATGCTGTTAAACATCGAAAAGTCAGCACATGGATCGTTTAGCGTGCCCCCAGCGTTAGAGGCACACCCATATGTTAAGTGTGTATGGTACACATCATGTGGGTATGGGTGTGTCATGGAACACTGCACACACAAAATCACCACAGTGAGCAAGTATGCTTGTCAAACCTAAGACATGGATACAATAAAGCCTTTGGTAAGATGGTAAAGAAAGTGGTGTGTCACAGGCTTTCTTTTTAAATGTTGTTGCTCATTCACTTCGCTAACCAGCCTTAAGAAGAGAGGAAAATTAAGGTGAGGGAGGAATTTAACGAATTTAAAGGTATACGATTTTGCTTAAGAAGCAAGCTGTTGTACCTTAAAGCAGTTATTCATCTGACTTGCCTGAGCATCATTTGGTATTGGCTGAACTTGACTGAAGCTCTGGTGGCCTATGGTAGTTCAACACTAAAATGTATTACATGAGTTTATTAACCTAATGTGATTGAAAGGAATTTTAGTTTCTTCAGAAATGTTAATAAGTTAAAATGACCCAAAGGATTCATGAATAGGAACAAAAATTAAATAAAATAATCAACTTTGTAAAAGAGAGTCAAAGAAAATTAGAGCAACAAATTACCTTGGCTTTTATGTACCAGTGCAGTGTGCTGTAGGTATGTTGTCTTCGTCCTGTCCAACAGTCCAGCGTGGCTCCCCTTTGACCTCTAACCTGGCGTTAAAGGAAGTGTCACCATTTGCTGCTTGTTCTTTAGCTTCTGGTGACCTTCTAGGACCTCAGTCACCACCACACATGGAGGCTCAGTGATCTTTAAAGGCCTTGCAGTTTTAGTCTCGTACTTTAGAGGAGCAAAATATCCAGTAGGGATGTCTCATATTCACAATTAAAACTTTTTTTTTTTTTTTTTTTTTACATAATGGGATTGAGAACATACTATGAGTGAAAAAGATTCCTGTTTCTCAGACAAAAATCTGCAAAAATATATTCTCTCTCATCTTTTCTTAGTCAAATTCAAGAATCCTTGTGTTTTATTTTTAAGAGTGAAACTAAAATGTCTTGTTAAATAACTAAGGAAGGAAACTGAATTTTAGAACAAATCCCAAATCAAATGGATAGAATAAAGAAAAATCTCCTTTTTAATAACAAAAGAAATCAAATAAGGCTTTGCCTGTGTTCCTACCTTGTAATTTACATGTGTTTCACGGAATAACAGCACATTGAAACTTTCAGGCAGAAGCTGAGCTGAGTAAGACATCTATGAAGTGAATTCAAAAGTAGACAGCCATCTGCCAAACAGCAATTCATTTTTCATTTCACCAATTTGAATTGTCATACTGATATCACTGATTAAGTTTCTCAAAAAGTATAATACTATCTCTAATATCCAGAATAAGTAAAATCTTGACCTAAATGCATGTAGAGAAATGCAAAGTAAATCTTAAAAACTCCTGTATGTTCTGCACAGCCACCTTAATAAAGGTGCTATATGGGCTAATGCAATAATTCAAACTGTGATGTGTTATACATAAAGCCTCAGATCATACACTCAGTGATAGTTCACCTCAACATTGTGCACTTTGAACCCATGTACACACACACACACACACACACACACACACACACACGCTGTCAGCGGGCAGTAGTTTTGCAGAGGATATAGAGAGTGCTGAATCTCACTGTGACTCCAGGAAACCCTGCACTCACTTCCACCTTCAGTAGGATGAAAGGAGTTCAGGGAGCTAGAGTTCCACTCCCTACAGCGTGCGAGTGTGTGTGTTTAAATGAGTGTGTGGGAGTACAACACAGCTTTGGTGCCCCTATCTCCTGTCTTTGCGGTTCCAGCATAAGCACATTACAAATTCACACATCCCCCTACCAACACCCCCATACTCCTAACCTCTATCGCTCCACATCTGATACAATCACAACATGGCTACAAAGAGGCTGCCAGGCAGGGGGTACCGGTGTCTGAGTGTGTATTTGTGTGTGTGTATCTCCAGCTCTATTCATGGGGCAGGATGCGGGTTTTTGGGGCTTGCAGTAAAATGGTGAGAAATTCCCTCAAAGACTCTAATACACATCAGTAGTCCCTGCTCTCCTTCATCTTTCTATTTTAGGCCATTTTAAACACAGACACCCTTAACCCTCAAACAGGGGAAAAGGACATTTGATTGTTACAATCTTGTCCTCTTTTCCCTCTCATCCTCTTCTCCCATCAAAAGCATCACACATTTTTTGCTTAAAATACCCTCTTGGTTACATAAAATAAGCTATATTTAGAATTGTCCTTATCCTAATGCGTATGTATATAGATGTGGTGTGCTGTGTAAAGCGTTTAAGGTCTTAGGAGGGACATAAAAAGAGATGCCTTGGGTGTTTTGATGGGATGCAAATAAAATCAACAACAAGTCCATGGGACTTCTACTGCAAACATGGCACAAAGTGGAAAACTAAAATCCTAAGGACACCTTAAACTGTATGTCTGAACCAGATGAGCCAGATCAGTGGTGGAATGTAACTAAGTACATTTACTCAAGTACTGTACTTAAGCACAAATTTGAAGTAATTGTACTTTACTTGAGTATTTCCATTTTTTGTAACTTTATACTTCTACTCCACTACATCTTGAGAGATGTTGTACCTTAACTCCACTACATTAAGGTCAAGATTTAGCATAAAATACATATAATACATATCAAGTGGTATACTTTTTAAGTAAACCTTATCAAACTCATCAAACAGTATATCAAGTAGTTAATATGAGAAAATTAAAACGCTGCTTACATAAACATAATAAAAAATCTAGTAATATATTTTGATTATATAAAACAATCTGAGTTTGTCCATTCTGTGTAACAAGTGCTTTTACATTTGATACTTGAGTAAATTTTGAATGCAGGACTCTTTCTTGTAGTGCAGTAATTTCACAGTGTGGCATTAGTAGTTTTACTTAAGAAAGGGATCTGAATACTTTTTCCACCACTGCCACTTATGACCCCAACTGAAAGTTTAAACAAGTACTTTGTTTTGGTTGGGGAAAACAATTTGGATTGAGTCAAAATTTCTGCTTCGTTAACGTTAGGGGAGCTTTGTTGTCATGGTGACAGTGATAAATGTGAATAGGGAACGATCATGGTCATGCTTTATGATAATGTTGACCGCAAATGGAAAACAAGCTGCTGTGTCCAGTGTTAAAGTTCTCTTCAGACTTTTTTGCTCTACAATAACATGACCTAACTTTCTCATTCACTCTCTTCATAATTACTCCGGTCGCTATAGGGCTGTGTCACATGTTTATTCTTATTTGGAGCAAAGTCTGTCGTTACACAATTTAACAATTATTTATCATCTTCTTCCTCAACAGTTATGAAACTAATGACTGTCAATCACGTCATTGACAATCATGAGGTTTTCCCTCATTGGACTGTCCTTTTGTTTCTAAAACTAAGTTTCAAACCTTCAAATGATATATGACAAAAGTGAAAAAACGTGCAGCCGATTAACAACAGTTAATTGCATTTCTTGGAGCTGATGTCCGTTTTTGAGTTCCCTGTAAATTACCTGTAGCTTTGATTGCCGGTCATACCGTTGCACGTAAAATGCTCACATGCCCACTGAGGCCCGATTGACACACAGTTCACATATTAACACAGAAACAGACGGGTTTGTTACACACCCACCAGTTCACACCCACCCACAGACCCGCATGTCCACAAACCCACCCACACACACACCTATATGCAGTGTCTGTGATTGTGTGAGATTGACACACAGTTAAGTTTTACAGGTGCGCTGAAGCGGATAATTAGCCTGTTAGCTGTGACTAATGAAATCTCCACTGCTGTGCCCTCAACTGCTGCCGGGGCAGAGGCCACTTTCCTGTTTGGATAGGCAACGCTTTAAAGCAGAGCGGAGGGGAGCCGGCTATATGTAGGCGTGTTCTGCCTGTGTGTGTGTGTGTGTGTGTGTGAGGGAGGGAGAGAGCGAGAGAGCGAGAGCAAGAGTGTGTGTGGAGCTTTGAATGTGTTTGTATTCAGCCAAACACAGGATGAAAGGAAGAAAAGTTGGTAGAAGTCAGTTGGATGAATGAGTACAGAGACCGAAAAATGCACAGGTGGGAATTTCACTTCACAGCTATTAAATTAATCTATAAATATGTTTCTAATGAAAGGACATACTGACACACAGTTCCACACTTAAATATTATTACAAAAGTTAAGGTGACAAAGTCAGCGGGGGTTGTGGAGCAAGTTACCTTCCTACTCTTTTGACAGACACTAATACTAATTAAATAAATACAGAGATAAGAAGCATAGATGTATATTATTTACTTACCTGACCCTGTTTGCGATGTACAATATAATGCATCATATACTAGCAAATAGTTTTATTTTGTCTCATTCAAAAGCAAAGTGTATTTCTTTTTCTTTTTTTTCCTATTAAAGGGGTTTTTCAGGATTTTGGACATTAAGTTGTATGAAATACTACACCAGTAGTGTAGTGGATGCAGACCACAAAACAATGGACCTTATACATTAAAAAAACAACTTCACTTGGCACTCTTTTGTTTCTTGAAAAGGCCAGTAAATACAATGACAGCACATAGTAATATGATTAACCCTTTATCGGGCGAAGAACCGTATTTGGTAACTTCAGCGGATATCCAAAATAAAAAATAAAAATATTTTGAGAAAAAAGTTGCAAATTTACTAGATCAAAGTGGCAAATCTACAAGAAAAAAAGTCGCAGATTTAAGAGATTTAAAGTGGCAAATTTGCGTGAAAAGTGGGGGAAAAAAAACGACTTTTTCTCGTAGATTCATCACTTTAAATCTCATAAATCTGCACATTTTTTCTCGTAGATTTGACACTTTAATCTCGTAAATGTATTTCTCAAAATATTTTGGACTTTGCAAGTATTTCAATGAGTGCCCTATTAAGGGTTAAAAGTGTACACGTATTTTTGTGGAGTAAAACCTTGTAGTTTTGTGACCCGGCCAGAACTCCGATACCGGAGCTTGGAAAATAAGCTAATCCAACATTACTAGCAAGTATTTCATACAAGTTAAAATGCCAAACTATCCCTATGCACTAAATAAATACATATATTCAGATAGGCTTGGCCCAGTTGTTCAGATAATTCAGTTATTTGCTGGATACTGAAATCCTGGCCCATTTCCCCAGAGATGAAATCATTGTCAGACTTAAAGCCGATGGGGGCAAACGCACTGCTGACTGCTGTCCACACTGGCAGCTCTGACAAACTGCAGGGGATTGTTGTGCATGACCATCACTCTGTCCTCACACTCACTCGTGTCACTTAAATAGAGTAAGTGCTCAACAAGTGTGTGTCTACTGTGAATGTGTGTGTCCATGAGACCAGCTCCCTCAAGAGAGCAGATGAGGAGCTGCATACGGCTCACCTCTGACCCTCATGCCACTTCAGGACTTGGAATGTGCAGACACACACACACACACACACACACACACACACACACCTCCAGTGCCCTCTTTTGCCCTCCGACCAACTGCTGACAAAGCTGATCGCTGCAGTTATGCAGCCTGACGATGGAAGCTGATTGATGATTGGCTGAAGGAGCAGTCAGCAGCATGTCAGTGGGCCCTAACCCTGACCCGTGACCTTTGACCTTTTGACTCAGGATAGTGGTATGTTTTAGGGATAACCATGTTGTACACAGGACCTTCAAATGCCGAAAGTTTGATCTTATTTTAGTTGCAGGCAATAAATGGTTTTGAGTTGCAAAGGGAACAAAGATCCTAACAGCTCGACGTGTTGAGAGCCTGTTGTTACTGTCCAGACTATATTAAGAACACTTCCATGACCATAAAACAATTTGCACCGTGGTTTCAGCTGGCTCGACACCTAAAATCTGTTAATCTAAACCATGTTATATTGTGTGAACATGCACATCAAGTGTGTCATGATTAATTTCTTATATAGTCTCATATCTGAAAGAACAAAGAGCTAGATTTTCCTGTTGTCTTTTTCTCACTTCACTCTTTTGATTGTTGGATTTGGAGACTCACAAAGGGCCGGTAATCTGCCTTTTTTTGAGGTGACGTAGCAGTGTGGGGGGGCTGTGCTGCTCTCTAGGTGGTACTGTGTGTTAAAGGCCACAGTACAAGTGAATGTAATGAGCTGGCAAGATGTTGCCTCCGAGGTGGCTGATTTCATGCGCGTGTGTGTCCTTGTGTCACCAACTGATGTGACTTCTGCTTTAGTCATCACTGCTGTCACCTCTGTGACACTCTGTTGCACCCTGAACAACCATGTGCAAAACTTCTGCTGAGGCTTCGACACTCAAAAGATTGTGTCGTAAAGTGCGTATTCCCATAACAAACAGCCGTACTGTTATTGATTATAGTCCTTTTACTGAGCGTTGTGTGTTTAAAATTTCTTACCATCTTTGTTCTTGATTTGAGCCCTGAGGGGAAGAACTTCAAACTAGTTTCACTGCTGACACAAATCTGCTGAAAACATTCTGTTGTCACGGACTTGTATCGTTGGCTCAACAATCTTCGTTTTATAAATGAAAATAAACACACTTCCATTCTGTTTTATAAATACTGTAAGGGAATAGTGTGTGACCTATGGATGAAAGAATGGAGAGCAAGACAGAAGAACAAAGGAGTAAAAACCAAAAAGAGGCAGCGGCGATGATGATGATGATGGGGCTTTACGATGTAAAGTTCTGATGGGAATTTCAGCTGCTGGACTAAAGGAACAAAGCAGATGTATGTGTGTGTGCACATGTGGGTGTGTATTAGAGAGAGAGAGAGTGCTTTTAGTTCCCTTTCTGCTGTTCTCCCTCTGAGGAACAGTAATTGTGATCCATGCTCTGTTAAAATCCACAGTCCAGTGGGACCAGGATGAAGACATCACACACACACACACACACACACACACACACACACACACACACACACACACACACACTACTCCTTCGTCTTGTCTGCAGTGGACCAATGAAGACATCACACACATGTACAAATGCTGTCACTTTACCTGCCCTTGCCCTTGCACCCCTTCTTTTGTGATGCACCCAGCTCTCTTCCACATCTGGTTCACTTCTTTCTTCCATCCTTCCCCTCTTATAGAAGAGGTTTCCTCTTGGGGGCAGGCTGTGCAGTACTGGGATTCACCTCAGGGGGGGGTCTGTTTCTCATGTTGAGCAAAGAGGAGGTGAATCAGCTGCTCAAGCTTGGCTTACTCTTATATACGCTATTCAGTATATTAAAACAGGACTAAATATAATAATAAAATATTCAAAATCAACAAAAAAGTCTATTTGATGTGCATGTTATTGCTGTCCAGTGAATACCATGCATCTCTAAATTTGGTGCATTTAAATGTATTTATGATTCTTTTATTTGTTGAGAAAATTCGCTGACATCTACAGCTGAATAAACCACTAAAACGCTATTTGGATTATCAGAAAGAAAATAATCAGAAAGCTAAAGTGAAAGCTTTCCCACAATGCTGAAACTTGGCTGCTTTTCCCCAGCTCATACAAGTTGATGTTTTGGAGATGCAAGGTTTTCGTACAACAGTGGTACGTTTTCTATTTTACAAATATTTTTTATTGAAAAATCATGTTTTCTATTGTAAACTTCCATGTAATGAGTCCCAACCAAGTCACATGATATCAGAATGTATCATTACCGATGACTCTCAGGGCTCACCTCCTGATATGAAGTATTTTTTGTGCCTTTTCTGAATTAAAAAAAATATATATATATTTTTTCAATAGGAGTTTCACAATATATTACTGTAGTTGTAGTTGGATCTGGCCACAGCAGAAGTTCAGGTAAGAAGGTCAAAGTACACTAAAAGGTGCAGTAAAAAAATGGAGAAGGTAAAAAAATGTTGCATGTAAATTTAAATGTGTTTACATTAACTCTCATCAACTGGATACACACAGCTTAACTGCATGTTTGCTTAAAATGCTTATATGGGGCATCCTGGTCTACTAAGATGCTTAACATATAATTGCAAAGTCTTTGGTTTGAGTCCAGCAGGGGCCTTTAAGGGCATGAATGCCCCAAAATACTTTGAAAAGTTGCTTATACTGTACTTATAAGAACATTACATTTGAGCAGTGGCATATGTAATTGTCTAATTTCCATATTTATCTTTGTATTGTAAACTGTTAAAACTACGGGCAGCATCTTGGGTGTGAATGCCTACAGTCAAGTCAAGCTTGTCCCAGAAATGTCCCACTATGTTTATAAAGATTTCTCCCATTTTAGCCTAATTTTGTACTTAAATAAACCGGGGTGGTGATTCGTAGACTTGATGACTGCTAAATGTGGTTTTATGTTGTAGTTCTGAAAAGCCCAGTAAAAAACCATGCTATTTAAGGCCAATCTCAATTCTGGCTGTTAATTAAATTCAACAGAGAGTTGACTTCCTTTGAAGAAAGGCCGTTAAAATGTTTGGGATATTTCCTCCGCATTTGCTTTCAAAAATAACCAAACCCAGAGACCACAGTCGACATAAAGTTTCACCCTCGAGAAACATGAAAACTTTTTGAAGAAACGTGGAAGGAAACAATCAAGATAAATCTGAAACCCAACAGGGTAAAGACACACACACACAGGCAGTCATTGCTTGGCAGGGTGCTGAGGCCAGTGCCATGAGTTGCATTTCATGTTTTATGTTCATGTATACAGGGTAACCATGAGGAGAGAAAATAAACCAAATGCTATTTTGATTGTCAGCACATTTCAGCATGTCCCTACTCAGTGAGGAAACGATTAACAGACTCAACATATTATGGATTTTAAGAGGGCAGGAGAATGACTTAATAGTTATTGTTTCATGTGGTTCAGCCAATGTGATGATTTCCACTTTGTAGTTGTGTCGACTTCAAATCTGTTTATTTTGTGGACTTTGTTTCCCAAAGAATTAAACAAAATCTTTGTGTGCATTCCTCTGCATGCATCAGCACCTTGAACACAGACATAATATGCTGTCACTCATTAAAAACAAAATATGACAAAATAGGCCAATTTCTTTCTTTGTGAGAGTTTGTTGAAAAGATGCAAACCAACCACCCAGGACTCTTAAACTGCAACAATACATGGACACCAACCCCATCTGTGGCCCCTGGGTGCCCTTAAATGCCTGATTGAGACAAGATGAGCATTATTATTGCACTTGGCTGTTTGTGAAGTAATCTAGCATGAAATGACCACCAATTTTGGCATTCTGTTTTTGCATCTGTTAAAAAGATGAGATACAATGTGTTAATTAAAGCCCAACAGATATATCGGTTGACTGATATTATCAGCCAATATTGGTCTATCAAAGGCCTATGGGTATCTGTGTATACGCTGTCCAATAGGTGCTGTTACAAAAAGTTTTTTCAACCATATATAATACAGAAAGTGTTGCTTGGCGTGATTTAGAAATGGTGTTCGCTCTTAATTTTTCAATTGCTGAATATTTTTTTAATAGTCAGCAATTGACTGGGACTGAATAGAATTGGCTGACAATGGAAGACATTGTTTGTATAATTACATTACATGTCATTTAGCAGACGCTTTTGTCCAAAGCGACTTACAATAAGTGCATTCAACCTGATGGCACTAGACATAGACCACAGGATTCAAGTAAGTACATAACTTTAAGAGCTAACTGTCATCGCTACAGGAGTGCTATATGTTAAAGAAGAAAAGAAGAGAAAAGAAGAAGAGCATTTAAAAAAAAATATATATATATATATGTTAGGTGACCATGACTTAACCGAGGTATTGTTGGAAGAGGTGGGTCTTCAGCCTGCGGCGGAAGATGTACAGGCTGTCTGAGGTCCTGATGTCGGTGGGGAGCTCGGTCCACCATTTGGGAGCCAGGACAGAGAAAAGTCTGGACGTGGTTTTGAGGGAAGTTGACCCACGCAGGGTGGGAGTGGCCAGCTGTTTGGCCGATGCAGAGCGGAGAGGACGAGCAGGGGAGTAGGATTTGACAAGGTCCTGGATGTAAGTAGGACCTGAACCATTAGCAGCGGAGTACGCCAGAGCTAGAGTCTTGAAACGTATCCGCGCAGCCACAGGTAGCCAGTGGAGGGAGGGGAGGAGGGGTGTTGTGTGTGAAAATTTGGGAAGATTGAAGACCAATCGAGCAGCTGCATTCTGGATGATTTGTAGAGGTCGGATGGCTTTGGCAGTCAGACCTGCCTGGAGGGAGTTGCAGTAGTCCAGACGTGAGATGACCAGTGCCTGGACCAGGACCTGAGCTGGTATAATGTATAACAAGGTTAAATATGATGTTGGAGAAAGTAGCTGTCTGGGTACGTTTGCAGAGGGGTGAAAAGTTGTATCACAATGCATATAAAAAAGGTCTATTTTCATTCCAGATCAATAAAATTACTCAATTAATTTCCCCCTCTAAAGTCAGTATTGGCATCAGTCTCAAAAATTCCATATCAGTCGGCTCTAGTGTTAATTAGGAAGATTAGGACACCTTCACAGGGCTCTGACAACGATTTCTAATATCATTTTAAAAATCTTTTAAAACACGCACCAAAGACGAAGTGATTAATGCTGAGAGAAGCTGCTGGGAGGCAGAGATTGCAGGTTGTAATGTTATTGCTCGTTATTATGGGCCGTATGACTGAAATAATAAATGTTTAGATAAAAAATGCTTTTGGGCAGTCTTAAAAATGTTTGAGCAGCCTGGAACTGTTGTTTTGATCTAAGCTGACTGATGCGGGTTTCTCCCGCTGCCCATCCCGTGGGCCTCTGTGTGTTTTAATGCTTAAAAACAGGCTCTTATAAGTCTGTGAGGGCCTGTGGTTTGTGTGTGTGTATGAGAGAGAACAAGAGAAAGTGTGTGTCATATTTGCGTGTGCCACTTCTGATCAGCTTTATAAATGGAAAAACCAGGAGAAACTCAGCAGGTCGGAAAAAGCGAATATTCACCTTCAGTTTTATGTGCATTCAATGTGCCATGATTCTGGTCAAAGTACTAAAAAGATACCTGTACGTTTCACTTGGACACAGACACACAGTGACACACAGACACACACACACTTGGCAGATGTACTTGTTACCATTTAATAGCCATGCAAGAGCACTTAACCCTTACACACTTTAAAGGTTCATGACTTAGTACCTTAACAGTCTCTAATGGAAAGAATGTAAAAGAGTTCTCCATATATTATTACATACTGATACATCTCAGCAGATATAACAGTGAACAGTATGTGTAAGGATCCCTTTCTTTCTGCTCGATGTGTAATGATACATCAATCTGCATCAATATATCGATTAAATGGTCAACAATCTAATGTCATTGATACAATGTAACAATATCGATAAAATAAACATCTTTCAGATATAACTTTATTTTTGAAATTCCCACTTAATTATTTCTTACAGTTATTTAATTAAAAAGAAAGGTTATTTTTTTGATTAAATGTCTGGAAGAGCTTAGTAATTAGTAATATTATGTCCTATCATTTGGAGTTTACTTAGTTTTTGTGAGGTGATATAAATGTCACTCTGTTTAATATGCATATAATATTGTGTCATATTGATTGCAGCCCTCTGAATTGAACTGAAATCATATCATGACTGACTTTGTGATATAACCAAATGTTATATCATTGTCCAAAGAGTCTATATTGTATTGTGATGAAACACCCCCACTGTCTTCCCTAATTCTGGAATTGTATGCCATTTATTTTTATGATGTGTTAAATTAGAATGAAAGCATTTAGTACAGCAGTGATTACAGGGAGTGATTGGGTGTGGGGGTGCATGGTCTGATTGAGGGTGTAGCCTGCCTGTTATGGTGACTAGAGCTACCTATCAGTCTGATAGGAAAGGCTCAGATCCAGTCTACCCCAAGCGTGACGTGGCTTACAGAGGTATTTAATGATATCGCTCAGTTATCTATCTTCTAAACAGCCCTGCCTCTTGAAAATATGCCTCTGCTGTGTTTCAGCTGCCTGATGCACAACACTGGGCTTCAAAAACACACTTACTCCCATAGGTGCAGCTAAGGATATATCAGCACCAGAGGTTGCTTCGCTTTTTCATGTCTGCAAATCTAAAGCTTCTGGACTCATATGTAATTCCTCCGTCCTCCTGTAACCTCAGACCTGGTTTCAGCAAAGCCGCAATATCTCGTGAATATGGCGTCCAAGAGCATTTCGATAACATGAGATGATGATAATTATGACCATGATAGCTGGTGGTGAGTTGTGATTGGCCAGATGTAGATTGGTCGGTGGAGGTTAGGCTATGACATCACATTCAGAGTGGAGCATTGTAAGAAATCTGATGATAAAACCAGTCATGTATTCACCCACACACATTTGCAGACAGATGCACTCTTTCTCAAACACAGATAAATGGAGAAAAAAAAGGACAAAACCAAGAATACCTCCCACAGTGTCATGGGGTCTTGGCCTTTTTCAACTAATCTTTTTTGTCATTTTTATGCATGACCTATCTCTCACTTATGGGTACATGAGAACATTTCCGGCGACAGTTGCTACAGTAATTTGGTTGGACATTGTGTAAAAGTACACAATACTGAAAAAAGTCCCATTTAGTCATGGTGTTTGTGTCTGCTTTGGCACTGAAATGGCATGTTAGGTAAAAGACATACAAGATTAGAAGTCTCTATAATGGTATAGAACAGTTTATAATGATTCATAACGCTCATACATTTTCGCTTTCATGCTGCAGCCACTTTTTACTGAAACGGTAACGGAACCCTTTGAATGTATAATTTATGTCAACAGAAGTAGAATATTAAAGAGTTTGACCCTCTTCATCAAAAGTTTTGCACTCTAAAACTGTTGGATACGACTTCAACCTATGACTATTTTCCTGGCCTTAACCCCACAATCTGTTTGCAATGGGGCAGTGAAAATTGAGCCACTAAAACAGTTGGAAATAGACCTATTGAATGCTGTCAATGACAGTGGTTACTTAAGCTATGGCTCAGCACCCAAAATAGGTCACAGGCCCCTTTCTCTGGTCGGTCTCCACGCAACAATCTCAGCCAAGGGCTCATTTGGGTCTTGAGCAGAGAGAAACCTTGAAATGGAGTCTTTATTTCATCTGAATGTCATTAAATTGAGTCAGTTAGTTCTGAAAATGTGTGAGTGGTAGGATATTTGAGCAGAAGTGAAAGGAATGTCACATCATGAGTGTCGTGGAAGCCAGATGAACACCATGCTTTCACTGATGGTAAAAGTATCAGCCAGCGGTGACACATCACAGCTTCTCTCTGTGCTTGTGTGCTTTCATTTTCCCTTTAGCTGCTAAGAAAATTGATATGCACAGTATTATCTCGGCTATTATTGGGTCTTTATATCATTCTGATCATTATAACCCTGGACACTTTTAAGGAATAAAGGACACGCTTTACACACTGTAGGTATTAAATGATGCAGCAGAGTAACAGCTTATTTGAACCATTTTAATGCGCAGTATGTAAGATTTTAACTTTTAGTACTTTTACTCTGAAGTACATGTTTTGATCAATACCAGCAATTCAGTGATATCTCCTTCTGGTGCTGTGAGGATGATGCTACATGTACATTACTAAAGATGTGACTTATCGTGTCAGTCATTTATTGTAAGGACACACATGGAAGCCATTCAAGACTTTTATTTTAGCTTTATTTAAATACCCCAAAATTACAAACTGTCTGAGTGCTTTCCAATCCACACCAATTTGGGCAATGGGTTGCCATAAGACAACCTGCATTTATGTGTCAAATCAATTAGTGGCATTAAAACAAAGCAAAAATATAAAAAATATATGAATAAAAATGTTGGATATCAACAAATATGAACAGAATAGATTTTTGCCAGCTTTCTAAATTGTTGTGATGGACACTGGTTTGCTTGCACAGCTTCCTTTAAAAAAAAAAAATAGACAATCCAGTGGGCTGTAATTATGGCACATTAGTTGTTAATAGGTTTCTTATTACATATCACACACACTTCAGGTCTACTCGCACAACCTGAAAAAAATAAATCATGCACGATGGTGCAATGAGCAATTCTGTAATTCAAAAACCCCCTGTTCTGTGTCCAATCCACAGGTTTTAATTAGAATCATTTTTAATCACTTTCTTTTTTTCATAGGTGGGTTTTACATGCAAATTTTATTTCTTATTAATTAACTTAGTCGTAAGGTATATTAAAGAGTAAAAAATGGCAGTATATCAATTTAAAATGGACAATGTACTCGTCAACTCCTGTGGTATACATCTGGAATATTTTTGAAGGGAACAGATACAGAAAGCATTGTTGTTTTTCTATTCACAAGTTCCTATATCTACTATTGCTCATAGGTGGAAGCCAAACCAATGATACTGTGCAACACTTGGGCTAGTGAACACTTTTCGAATTACACAAAAATATGTCCATCATATTGTTCTCAGTATCAATATTTTTCAGTTAGTCCTGTTTTTCTTCACAAACAATTATGTTACAGTGTTCTCTGCCCAGGCCGATGGGAGGTTAACCAGAACACAAAGAATATGAATCATAGAGCTTTTGTCTGTAGATTATGCCATACATGAAATTAGAAGGCATCAAGTATATTGTATTTGAGGATATCATAAATCATGTGGTGCTTTTATCCAAACCTCCTTCTGGTGGGTTTAAACCAGCAATCATAGAAAGCGCAAGTGTTGGTTCACCACATAATACTGTTCTGTTCCAATTCACAGTGAGGAACTGTACAGTCCTTTCAGATCAGAAATAAAGACATGTTAGATTTACCACATCGTGCAAACCTACAGTGTGTGACAATATTTACAAGTTTGTGTTGATGGCTGTATGTGAGAAAGACTTTATTCCTCTGCATGTATGCTGACGTGTGACACTTTATGGCTGCATCTTTCTGTAGTTAATCAAGTTCTCAGAGTCAAACTTCTCTTGCTCAATCACATGTTTTCTTTCATCCAGCTTTCCAGTCAGAGTAATGTTAATGTGCCATAATCTTGTGTATCTTTTCCCTGTGGATGTAATTAACACACACACATACAAGCACACACTTACAGGGTCACGCCATGTAAAAGGCATGTCTCCTCCCAGTGCTGCTGAGAATAACCAGATTATTTTATCTGGAGATACCGGCTCCTTTAGACATGGTGGCGATGGAGCGAGCTCCCCACTTCTCTGTCTCCATCTGTCTGTCTCGCTCGGACTCTATCTCGCTCTCTTTCTCTAGCCCTCTCTCACTGCAGTAAAAATTATTACGAGACATCTTAAAGTCAGTAAAGCCTGTGTGCACATGTTGTGCGTCTTTGTGTCTATTAATACTCAAAGGTAAGAAAATGTGATCTAATGGTATCATCATCTGAGGGCTCACATGCTGCCTGTCAAAATTTTTATGAACAATCTTTTTGGATGACGTGAAGGTGGTTACGGGGTGAAGGGTGAAAGGTGTGACAGACCGCCGTTGACTATTTGTACCGTTGCCCTGAGAGCTGAAAATTAAGAAAACACATGCAAATAGACACACACACACACACACACACTGAAACAGAGAGTAGTGAATTTGTCCTCTGCGTTTCACCCATCCTTTACACACCAGTGAACACACCATGACACGTGAGCAGCATTTCTCCACAAGCTGTGGGGGGGTTTAGGTGCCTTAAGCAAGGGCACTTCAGTCCTTGACCTGTCAGACCTGGGATTCAAACCAGTGACCCTCCGGTTACAAGACCATTCCTAACTTCTAGGCCACATGCTGCCCCAGGTTAACATTGATGTTCTATGGGGAATTTCAAGAGATTTCGACCGTCAGTTAGGTTCCTGTTTCAACAAACAGAAACAGCAAACTTAACTAATCTCTTGAAATTCCCCATAAAGACCGGGGTCTTCGGTCTTTCAGCTGTTTAGCCAAGTTTATTGTGCTACTTGACTTGGTTGCCACCACTTTGCAGCATTCCTTGCAATCAGGCTTATTGGCATCTTTCACCATCCTCTGGTCGTCTGCCTCATAAGCGAAATATTTCCATACAGCACTTCTACTCTTTTCATTTTCGACCAAAAGTTGTCAGGAAGCAGCAGCACCTGCCGTGTTTGTTTTGAATGCCAACTATTGTTCACATATTCAACTGCTAGTGAGGGGAGGGGCTGCATGTGCCTCCTGCAGTGGTGCTGTTGTGTGTGTGAAGTTGCTTGTCAACTGGAGGCGAGGACGACAATGTTGTTATCGATACTGTTGCAGTTGAGTATCGAATCCCATACTAATTTGTAGTATCGATTGCTATCCGAGTATTTATTGTTTTGACAACCCGAGCCCTTATACACTTAAATAATTTGATTAATTCATTACCAAGTTAATTTTTTATTACAGATGTATGACTTTAACAACTTGACACACAGTGCAGAGCATCTCAAATTCATCTTCAGGGTCCCAGCTTTCAGATGATGTACACCACTTCTATATAGCATCTACATAAAAGGGGCCATATGTTAAGGGGCTAAGCTCTGTTCTGGCTGGCACTTTTAACAGATAAGTCAACATGCTTAAAACTTAACCCTTTCTTCAGTAACAATATTTATTACCATGCTATTCTCCTGTCTCTTTTCTAATGTGGAGACTTTCCTTTGTTACTCCAGCTATCATCTACTTGTGTTATATCATTCTATCATTTGTCTTCTGCTCTTTTTTCCTCCCTCCAACTGTTTTCTGTGTATATAATCTTTTCCCTTTCTGAGGAGACTTGCCTTTTTGTCTCTGTAGGAGATAAGGGTGAGGACAGGGGGAAACACACACACACACACACACACACACACACACACACACACACATATACAAACACACACATATGTGCACAAGGGGTTAGTATCACATTAATGAAGAGACATATTATCAAATTTATGAGGGCTGGAGCCACCAAGCCCCATCATTCTGCTGCTACGAGACAAGTAATGAAAGAAAGCCTGGCGGGAGAGATTGAGGAAGGCAGAAGAAGGATGAAGGGAGGATGAGAAGGAGATGAAGGCAACGAGGGACCTTGGTGATAAAGAAGTTATTAATGGTTTCATCTCTTTCTCTTGCTCTGTTTTTCTCTCCCCGTACACACACACACACACACACACACACACACACACAGTCACTGGCCTTTCCTCAGTGTGTTTTCTTAAGACACTGATACTCCCCACTTCAAAGAACAGAAATGAACTTTTGCCATGTAAATACGGCCGCTTGTATTCACACACACACACACACACACACACACACACACACACACATTCACACACACATTCACTCTTCCTCTGCGGTTTTCTCCCTGTAGTCTTTCATCCTGCCTCTCTGTCTCTTTGACAGCCTCAGAGGAGCAGAGGAACTGACTCTAAAATAACCATCCTCATAGTTATCATATTCACACACACACACACACACACACACACACACACACACACACACACACACACAGAAATGCAAATACAAAGACACATAAGCACCCACTGACTCACATAGAAACACTTTTGTTGTACCCGTAGCAGAGGCCAAGAAAACAACTTAAGAAATCACTGCAATCTCTTTGGCTTCTGAGGAAGGGCGTTCGTCGTCAGAAGCGTCCAGCCCACAACCGCTGCTGGCAGGGAGGAAGGAAGAAGCTTCTGCATATGGATGATAGTGAAAATGCTCCACAAGATCTGTTTAGTGGGCTCATACATATAACATCACAGCTAAAGGCTTGAATGGATGTCAAAACTTGAGGTCCTGTAAGGGCTCCTTGCCTGGTCGGTCTGTCGGTCTGATGCCAGTAACCACAGCGACTGCTGGAGGGTTTTTTAGTTTTTCAATAAACTAATTTTGCCAATGTAAATACACTTTGCCAAAGAGATTGCAAGACTTTGCGTAACATTGTAAGACAATCAAGATCATAAAACTTTTTTTTAGTGTTGAAACCTGTTATGTGCTTCAGAAGAACAACACAAGTTTGGGTCAAGTTTTGCACCCACATACAATTAAAAATACACATTTTAATGATTTACACATGGTTTTGGTTTTAGAGCTACTGTGCAGTACTATTTGAGGAAATTGAAGTGGCTGTGACATTCTGTGTGTGGGTAAACTATAAACACCAGTATCTGTGTGTCAAACAACACTTACGCATGCACTAAGTGACAAATGATGCTGTTGGCTGCTATCAGAGCAGATCCTGAACCCCGGCACAGTGACAGAGACACATGACAGAGACCCTGTTCGTCTTTTCTCACCCTCTCCAGCACTTAGAGCCCCGATAAGGGCATGCAGGCCTACCGCTAAGCGACATGAGATATGACAAGCACACATCTAACTTTAACACTTGCATTGTGTAAGGTTGGTTAGTGGGGCTTCATCATGTGTGACAGTGGCAAACGTTGCTAACACCAACACATTCGTGTGGGCCTGTTAAGTCTATTTGTGGTTTTAGAGGTGAGGTTTGATGCAGTGAGAGAGAAAGGCTTTTGACAGGAAGTGACCAAAGTAGGACTACAACAAAGAAGCTTTTACATAAGGGCGGTGTTGAGTGTTCTACCTTTTAGTGTCTCTATCTTGCTGCTAATTCTCACTCCGTTGTTTCTATTTACAAGACTTAAAAATAAGTTATCTAATTTGTTCAAGTGAAAACTGAGCAAAAACATTTGCTCTGCTACCTATGTAAGTGCTCATGCCAATATGAATCTTTCTCCGACTGAGCCTGATCAATTGCCCACATTTTGACATCAGTTGAGTAGGCGGTCCTCATCAACTGCTGCTGGTGTCATTGTTTTGGTGGAATGTGTGACCTTTTAGTGTACATGTAGTTTTGTGGAGTAAAACCTTGTAGTTGTGTGACCCTGTTAGCTTGTCAGAACTATCTATTCTACAATGAGAACTAGTCAGAATTCCGACATCGGAGCTTAGAAATTAACCTTTGCATCCTTTACACTACTAGCAACTATTGCATATAACTTAATGTCCAAAATCACAAACTGTCCCTTTAATGTGGCTCAAGATACATTCGCATACAATGTAGCCATTTGCAGCCCAGGCCACAGATTTCCATGCATCCTTAATTCGTCTTAAGTGCATTCACACCTGTACTTGCCCTCAACTAGTGATCAGATCACCCAGGACACAAGTTAATACATAAAAAAATCACAGCAGCCCTGCAGCATTGCATCATGCAGCAACAGTAGCATGACTGATCCTGCACTGGCTTCCCACCAATAGTTATATTTGCTGATGTGCCTAGCCAAGCTGGTAGCAGTAATGCTAATGTTTGCAGCCAGAGGTCTATTGTCAATGATGACTGTTCTTTTTGTTTCTTCTACAGGAAATGTGACCTGTTCAAAATGTTTTAGTGTTTAGATCAGGGTGTTCTATTATGTATTAATACATTAAGTCTCTCTAACTCTGAACTGTATAATAAAGCTTAAATGCAATGAAATAAAACAAAAAATATGTTTTGTCTGACAATAAAATATGTTCTCTTCCTCAGCTAAGATTTCATCATCATTTTGCTTTTATGGGTAGAAAAGGCCCAAATATCCAAATCACACGCTCTCACCAAATACCACTACAGACAGTGTAAGGTCACTTCAGTTCGTGTTTTAAACCTGGTGGGAAATTGGCATGCTTCCACTCTACCTGTGCGTGTGTCTTTGAGTTCTCATGCACGGCCCATGTACTGGTCCAGTCATGTGGGTGTTATCTGATGAACAGCTGATGGTGCTTATAGGAGAGTTTCCCCCTTAAGAGCCTTTCCTGCACACTGTAAATCTCACTAATAAGGCCCGGGTTTTCACCGTCGGGTGATAAATAACCACGGCCTCACCAACTGGACAGCGACCGGACAGAGCCAACCGACTACAAAGACAGAGCAAGTTAGGGGTAATAACTGTGGATAGCAAGGACTCAGGATACACTTCTGATATCAGACACAGGAGTGCCATGAAGGAGATAATTGTATGTATTTGTCTCTGTAATTGTGTGCAATTAAAAGGTCAGAGATAGGATAAATGTTGGAAATAAGGAGGCCGTCCAAGTCTGCCTCCGTCCAAGTTTGTGTGTTTTAATGAAAATCTGGTTCTTTTCTGTGTGTTTCTAAGGTAACTACTGATTGTGCATGGAGACAGCCGTCTGACGGAATGTCCTCACCCCCGCAAGCTCATTAATTACACACACACACACACACACACACACACACAAATGAACACTTATCACTTATCTTCTCTGCGTATGAAGGTTGAAGCGGTACACAAGTCTTGTAGGATAGGGAGGAGCAGAAAGGGGTGATAGGGAGGTGTAGGGGGAGAGATAGATAGAGGGACGGAGGGAGGGAGAAGGGGGGAATCTGGCAGAGGTAAAGTGAGGGAACTGTTGAGTTGCTGTTATGAATGACTCAGGGTGAAAGGAAGTGGCAGGAGGTCAACATCATAACCTATGATCCCAACTTGCAGACAGTGATGATTAATGAAATGATCGGTCCAGTTAATTTACGTGACTAACCAAACTCTTGTGTTGTGTCTGCTAGCTAGCTAACACTGCACACAACACAGGGAAATGTGTGTGTGTCTTTAGCTGTGGTGGGTTGAAGATCTAAATAAGGATTGGGTGATGATGAGGTTGACCCTTAGAGGAAGTTTTCAGTGTGGACTGTGAGCCCACGGTTCATCTCCAGTTTCCTGGTGTGGCCAGTAACCATGCAGAGAAGCTTTGCTCCATAAAGAATGCATTAGCCCTTCTCGTGTGCCCCCACATGCCATGAAGGAAAGGTTTTATTAAATTATGGATGATTCCTGTGTTTTTGTTTTATGCATCATAAAGCTGACTGTAAATGGTGAAACATCATGTGGAAAGTTATGTATGTTTGAGATGGATGATATGACGCAAACAAAGCATTGCAAATCCTGGATAACTAAAACATATTGAAATATGGGCATAATACTTTTTCTTTAAAGGGTAACTTATGAGGGGCCATATGCTCCATAAAGGGGGCATTATTTCACCTTGTGCAATAATTGTAGCCTTTTTATCTCCGTGGCTGGGCTAAGTCAGGGATGTTTTCGTGCAGCCATGTCTCCACCATCACTAGCCTCTTTTAGACTGCCGTTTCAAGCTGCAATATTTATGTCTCTGTCATGTTTCGCCTTCAGTCCAGAGGTGTAATGGGTAGACCAAATGATCCTGGCTCTGTACTACCTTGGAAGGGAAGTAACAGAGGTGTTAAATTGGCGAGACCGTTCGAGGCGGGATCAATGTGAATCAGTGGATCCGGCAAGACGAAAAAAATGTGTGGCGTACATTATTTGTGCAACCAACACTCGGGTAGTAAGAAAGTGGGCCGCATCATCAGAAACAGGCCTCTTATTAGAGTCCGACAGTACCGACATGTTTGTTACACCATGTCTGAAAGTAACTCATGAATACAGCTTATGCTTAAGTATTCTAAGATGCTCGATTCATTCGGCACTATTAAGACATGTGGGGCTTGGGAGGGTCTGTTTTGGCTATTGTTTTTCACACTGAACTACTGTTGGTAATGCCCCCAAAAACAATGTGCTGGTAAATAGAATTGCAGTATATGTCTATATCTGTTATGAGGCATGAAAAGACAAAAACATTTTAAAAAAGAATAATGACCCATATTTTACCCAACCTGCCTCACATACTTCCACATTTCCTGCCTATAATGCACACATGTACACACACAGTGATGTATGTGTGAATAATAAGGTGTTAATTCTGAAGGTGTTACCAGCATGCTGTCACCCCTTTGACACACTCACAGTCCAACACACAGCTCTTGTTAGACCCCTCCACTCATTTCCGCTTTGTTTCTTTCCCCCGCTGTCTTTAAAATATGTAAGTGATTTGGCCTTTCCTGCCACAACCTCTGATGGCTTTATACAAGACAGTTGCAGCCTGTTCTGAATCACACACACACATACTCACATTATGTTACCCTGTTAGTAATATCTGATTGTCTTGAGAGTGCAGGACTGTGTGTTTATGTGTTTAGATTAGTGGTCCAGATTGCACAGCTTCGCCTCCACGCCTCACTGACTGCTGCCGCCGCAACACACACATCGCATCTGCCCCAGCTTGTGTTTACCTGAAGAGCGTTTTTGTCCTTAATGAGCGTGGTGGTGGAGCGTTGGTTACGAGGTGTTAGTTTTCACTTGTGTCAATGTGCGTTTCCTGCTCTTTCAGATACAGATGTCTACGATTTTGGGCTTTCTCCTTTCAACACCTTCTCTCTTAAACTGATGGCCACAGATAACACCTCCCTCTGTCTCATTCCGTCTTTCACCTCTTTCATCCCCTTCCTCCCTCACCCCTAGTCTTTGCGATATTGCTATGTGGATGTTTACCTCGAGATAACTTTATTTTGACTGCTTATGTGCCCCTGTGCCAGCAGAGCTGGTGTGTGTGTGTAGGGGAGGCTGTTGACAGACACGGACAACAAGGTAACAAGAGCACAAAGAGGGCTGACCCGGGGGGTAAGAGGGGACTTGAGTGTGTCTGTGGTTGTTTATGGTGGTAATGGGCTGCTTGGACGAGACCCCTTTTGATCCCACACCACCTCAGTTAGCACCTCTGTATGTTAGGAAGTGTTGTGTACAAAGACATCTGCTCTCTGAACTTGATAATGAGACACCTTAGACCTCTGGTCTTAATGCATTTTTAGCCTGTCCTGTTACACAAGACACAAATAGAAATGTCCACATTTTCCACATGATTGCATTTCGGTCACATTGTTTGTGTTTATGATGTTAATCTTTTTAGAACTTTCTTTTCAAGGAAAAGTTTACAGGCAACACATATAGCACAGCTCTGCTGCCCACACAGCATCTGCTTCATGGATATGTATGTGCTCCGCAGAAATGCATGTTTATATGCTAACTTGGCAAAGAAGCCTTTGCATTTTATTAGTTTCTGTCTTTGCATCTGTCGGATGTTTGCGACGTTATATTTAGCGTTTACATCCCTTCATCTGAAATTAGCCAGCCACGGTGGAGCTAATTCTGGGAAATATATGCTAAAATAAAATCAGCATAAAACACATTCTCTGGTTTCCGCTCGCCTGGCTCTCTCTGATCACTCTGCTGTAACCTGCTAATCACAAGTAGCATGGCAGCATGCTGGTCACAGCCCACTATGTTTAGTGTTTACAAGGCTTTAGCACGGCTCTGTTTAGACATGCTGTGCTCATGTAGGCACCGAGACAACAGTTGCAAACACACTCTTTGCAGCGTATGTATCCATCCATGAAGCCCACATGCACGCAACACGCACTAACCGCTCGTCTCTGTTGTTGTAATTGGATTTGAGGTAAGACAGTGCATGTCCTCAGACTGCGGCATGAGGTTAACACAGACATTTGTGGCTTGGCCTTTACTTTTTGGAATAAATTGGAGCGTAATTTTAGATTTCTGACCATATAACTTAAATTCTCCACAAGCTTGGATGATGTGTGTTGCCGCAGTACAAAAAGCATAATTGGATCTTGACGAGTTGCTGTGTCATCGGGATGAAAAGTAGTTTGTTCTGTTTGTTCCCTCTCCTTCTCAGTTCATGTGAGGAGATGACAAAAGACATTAAAGGTTGGAACGTTTGGAGGAAGAGTAGGTTGATGTTTCATAGTATTTCAGTGAATCAGAATCCACTATTGAATCAGCTGATTATGTCCCATTCCTTTAAAGTCCCTTGTTGACTGTTTTTTAGTTCATAGTTCAACATTTGTATTGTCCATTTGTCATTTGAAATTGAGATGTTGATTAATATGTATCTGTCACATTCAAATGAAAAGTGAAGACTACTTACTCTTGCACATATCAGAACTATTAAGTTGTTCATCTTGATTTTTTTCCATGCCAGAGAGGGCTACGGCTAAACGCATTAGAATTTTGGGTCATCTGTACTTCAATCTGTCTGTCGGTCCATATGCTCATCCATCCCATCATTGTATCTCAGGAATGCCTTCCGTAAATGTATTCAAATTTGGCCCAAACATCCAACATTTGGACTCAGGATGAACTGATTAGAATTTGGTGGTCAAAGGTTACAGTTACTTTGACCTCACAAAACTTGTTTTAGGCCATCAAGAACTCGTACACCAATAATATAGCATTAAACAAGAAGTAATCACATTTTATATTCCAAATGATAACTTCGCTGTGACATCATAATGTTTCTACCATTAATCAGCAACATAACTCAGGAACAGGGGGGGAGATTGTGACCATATTTCACATTTCAGTCAGGAATACTCTTGTCATAGATTTTAACCATTTATTGCAAGATGGTTTGTGAAGTCGTATTTGGCGGTGTGGGTTCTGCTCTAGAGAGCTATCATACAGTATCTGTGCAGCACATAACAGATTCTGGCTGAGAATGCAACATTCAGTCCCCCCGGGACGTGCAGAGCAGAACCTGAATATGCTATATGCAATAGTACTGACTCTTGCAGACATTACAACATTGCAAATAATTCATCCTAAAATTCTGTTGCTCTGGCTTGTGCAGGTGGCGTTTGGGGTGGTGGAGGGAGGTTTAACGCAGCAGTGTGTGCAGCAGAATGATGCGATGCAGGAGGAGTGAGAGGCAGAACAGTTTAAATGGACCGCCTTGTTGTGTGTGTGTGAGCTGCCAGCCAAGCAGGCGTGACTACCGTATTCCGCCTGAACTGAAGCAGAGCTTCATTTGGTCGTTGACACTAATATCGACTTAAGTCTCACCTAACCTACTTAATTAACGCACAGACCAGAATTGACTGTCCCTAATCAGCTTTATTTATTTATTTTTTTACAACAGGCTCCACCACAGTAATTTTTCTAAGAAGCATTTTTATTTGAGTACACAGGCTGACACAGACACCGAAGAAGTTAAACAGACAAGAGTTTCCATTTGTCCTTTGGTCATGTTAATTTAGGAATCAATGGGAATTAGCTACGCCTAATATTCAACTCTCAATGTAACCAGGAAAAGCAACAGTCAGCACAGAGCTAAAAAAGATGAAGCCTTCTGGACTTAATTGCTCTTCCCCAATTAAAAAAAATACATGATAGATTTGAGACTCGGAGCTTAGTGAATCTGTAATGGGACCCCAACCTTAAGGAAGAGGGACCTGGAGATTTCCGGTAATTTGCACTTATTCATTATTGGCCAGTTACAATACCAGCTTCTTCTCACTCTCCTCTCCTCCAGCCACTCTGTGGGCCCCTGCAGCGTTACAGAGCGTAACGCCTACAGCAGTCAAGGGAGTCGTAGCCATGCTCCTAAATTAAATACAACTCTCAGAGGGGAGAACGCTCACGGCCACACACACACTGACAGAGTGCTAACATCACTTCTGCTATCATCAGACAGATGCATAAACTGTACTTGTAGAACATGTTGTAGACAAACACACACACAGTCATGTGCAGATAAGGATGTATAGGGAAGCAGAAAGACATACTCACATGCACATTAAACATACAGTTTGTGTGTGTATGTCTGTGCCTCTTTGTTTGTGTTAGTGAAAGGCCACTGGATTTATCTGTTAGCACCCAGAGGGCAATGTGTGTGGGATCAAAACACATTGGAATTATGGGAGATGCAGTCAAAGGTCAAGGCCAGGAACACACTACAGTGTGTATTGTGCGTGTTGGAGGACTGATGAAACAGTCCCGTCAGGGAGGGCGCTGTGCACGGATCATCAGGCGCGTGATGGAAGGTGTTCATGAGGAATTTAGATTAGCACTGAGAGAAAACAAACGAGAGGAGAGAAAGGAGGAGAGCAGGGCGACCTGGGAACATCAGTTCTGTTCAGAAACTACCGTCCAGGAGCTCTCTAATGCAGCGCCACCAAGTTTCTGGGATTGGTTGTTATTGTCGATGTAATCTCTGGTGATGACAGGTTAAGCCAAGAAAGTTCACTGAACAGTGTGCAGTTTTTTTTTGTTCCATCCGTGCAGCCTAGTAGCGCTTACATCAGCTAGTTCATGCCCTAACTGCTGAAACTTGTGTGTACTCTACTTTTTGTAATGATGACAGCCTTTTAAGCAGTGAATTTTCGTCGATCTTGTTGAACTGTTTTGCACATACACGTCTTACAATAATTTTAATTGTATTTATTATTTTCAGATTTTTTTGAGGAGAAAGATGCCTTGAAATATTGAATTGTGCCCAGAATATTGAGAATTTAGCTGTCAGCCATAGATTCTTATGCATCTATTATTTCGCCCACGATATTGAAATGAAAGTAAGCCAGCTTCATATGATGAAAGCCTTGATGCAGCATCAATGATTAGGTTGCTATGGAACCTGTTTTTCCAAGAGGAGAGATAGCAAGTCCAGAGGTCAGTTAGCATCTGTGAGAACTGAATTTCAGGCAGTGCCAGACCCAATGCTGGGGGTCTAAACTAGGGCTGCCCTGACACCCTGCTGGATCAGCAGACACCCATGGTGCTGGGGTTCGCACTAGCTGTTTTGAGTCGGTATGCCGCTGACTGAAGGTCCATATCTGGAGCTGAGTAGTCTCTGAGTGCTTGGGAGTGAGACTGAGGGAGGCCCGGGTGTGCTAGCTGATGTTTCATTTGAGCTTCGAAAATCATATATATACTGTATATATATATATATATATATATATAGACACACATACAGTACAGGCCAAAAGTTTGGACACACACCTTCTCATTCAATGCGTTTTTCTTTATTTTCATGACTATTAACATTGTAGATTCTCACTTAAGGCATCAAAACTATGAATGAACACATATGGAATTATGTACTTGACAAAAAAAAAGTGAAATAACTGAAAACATGTCTTGTATTTTAGATTCCTCAAAGTAGCCACCCTTTGCTTACTAGAATATAAGACATGTTTTCAGTTATTTCACACTTTTTTGTTAAGTACATAATTCCACATGTGTTCATTAATAGTTTTGATGAATTTACAATGTCAATAGTCATGAAAATAAAGGAAACGCATTGAATGAGAAGGTGTGTCCAAACTTTTGGCCTGTACTGTATATATATATATATATATATATACACACATATATGTACATATATATGTATGTACATATATATATATATATACACACATATATATATGTACATACATATATATGTACATATATATGTGTATATATATATATATATATATATAGTTATGAAAGGAATAGCATAATAATGATAATGTTCACATTGCACAGTTGTCAACTAAAATCACAACAATAACATCTCCTCTGTGCAGCAGCCAGAGAAATAAAAGCCTTCCTCTTAGTGTTTCTGTTATTTTGAACTCTACACACTGATATCATAATGCAACACCCTGCAGTGCAACACAGCAAGTGAAAAAGGGAGAATTTTAGGGTTCACAAGAAATCCAACTACAATCCACACACACAGACATATTTTCATTAGATTCTAAATATACAGTGATGGCAAGTCCGATGTGAAATCATCTGGAAAGATGTATGAAAGATGGTGGGAATGTGAGAGAGAAAGTGAGAATGAGGGAAACTGTAGCTCTTCTGGTTAATAGCGCATCACCAGAAACACCAGGTCATAACCTCTGCTCACACTCCGTTTTATTTCAATTACCTACACAAGGCCTTGTATCTCTACATATGTGTGTGTGAGTGCGTGGACTGAGATGGAGTGTGAATGGTGTTTATTTGGTCATGGGTCTAAACCGGATGGAAAGGTGTGGGTAATAGCAGCACTGGGATATGATATCATGAACATACACACACACACATGTGCATGTACGACCGTCAGTAGTAGGGTCTTACAGAGGTAGGAGCTCATGCTACATTGGCATCCGAATGCCGTGTCCTTCTGAGCAGCGTCTCCTGCAGAGGGTTGGTCGTGGGAACAGAGCGCGCTCACATGAGGCAGCTGAAAGGCCGACGTCTGTGTCTGCAACTCAGAGTGATGGGACACATATTCAGCAGTACCTGAGAGACACTCTTGACCTGATTAATTCGTTCTTTCCTCTCCTCTTCTATCCTCTTCTGTCCACTTTGAGAAAATAACCTGATGAAAGCTGTTATCCTGAACTAAGATTAACCTCTGCTTCCCAGATTATAGATACAACCCGTACAATATATTGTCAGAGAGGTGAGTTGTTGTTAGCATTGCAGTTTAGTAAGCCCGGATGCTAAAGCAACTGTAAACAAATGTCTAAACAGAGCAGAACCAGAAACCAACAGTGGCCATCACACAACAACTGGTTACAGATGAAACAGATGAAGCTTTCCCTCCCAGCCGGTCTCATCTATCCTCCTGCCTCCGTAAAGATCCCGGTTCAGATAGTCACGCCTCACTGCAGGTGTAAATGTAAGCGGGTTTGGGTGGAGAGAATCCACAGAGAGGGAGAGAGAAATACACACAGTGGGATAGACCAAAGCAGAGAAAGAAAGCAAGATGTGTGAGGAGATTAGTCTCGTCCTTGGCGCCTGTCTGTGGTTCCAGTGAACTGATGTGTCACCCGGATCCTGAGGGTGCTGACAGCAGAGCTGGGGCAAAGAGGTTGTTGACACTACTTGGAGTTATTTTGCTCTTTTTATGATCGGGGAAGTTTTGCTTGTTTTGTCGTTACAGGAATAGATATTGTCCAGGAAGAAGACAAACATGCAGCCATATAACTAGCTGGTTTTTAGCTAAGAACTTGGTTTTTAATCTACATTTGGCTACATCAATGTTATTGGGTTGGGTTTTTTTCTTCATGTTTTATCACGTCTGTCTTTCAGGCTGTCTGCTCTGCTGTAGACTTACAAAGGTTCTGAGACTTCATGCAAACTTTGGTACTAAGCATAATTACCAACATGTTGTATAGACAAGCATCCATTCATTCACCATAGTGGGGAAATGTAAAAAAACTGTTTTAATAATAATTGTACAGTTTTTTTCTGTTCCACTGGTGGTTATAACATTCACGTTATAGGTTCACGTTATACTTTGTCATTATGCAACATAGTAATGGAGCAATAACATAACATATATACATAGCCTGGGGCGGCTGTGGTTCATTTGGTAGAGCAGTCGTCCATTGATTGGAATGGCGGTGGTTTGATCCCAGACCATGGCAGCCTACATGTCAAAGTATCCCTGGGCAAGATACTGAACCTCAAATGGCTCCTGATGCTGCGTTCATCGGTGTGTGAATGAACAGGTGGCACCAGTGTTCCCTGGTAGCCTCGGCCACCAGTAGAGTAAAGCACTTTGGATAAAAGCGCTATATAAGTGTATATAGTAAGTATATAAGTGCAGTGCATTTACATAGGGGAGGTCAAACTGTGAATAAGTGTTTTTTCGTGAGAGGCGGGGTACACCCTGGACAGGTAGCCAGACTATCGCAGGGCAGTTAAACCTAAGTGCATGGTTTTGGACTGTGGGAGGAAGCCGGAGTACCCGGTGACACAGGGAGAACATGCAAACTCCACACAGAAGAGCCACAGGCGGGAGGCGAACCAGCGACCCTCTCGCTGTGAGGCGAGATCGCTAGTATTGTGCAGTAGTAGTGCATAGTATGCCTTTAAGAATGAGTGACTAATTTTACCGAGGGGTGCTAGTTTTTATCACCCTGGAATTTGGAAGTTTGATTAAATTGATTGGTGAAGAGAACTAACTGGAGTTGAATGTGTCTGTTGTGAGATGAGTTACAAAACAAGCAGGCATATGTGACCACTCCCAAATTGTATCTTTCTTTTTCTGAGTGTCTGTTTGTCCTTTTGCTTTAGACACATACCTCTCATCACCCCTGGCAAATGTGCTCATGGTTGTAAGAGTGTACATCTGTGTACATATGTGAGAGAGTGTATGTGACACACATGGTTTTCCCATAGCTCTTTTACAGCCTTTTGCTGTGTAACTCTGACCAGTGTCTAACCATCTGTCCTGCTCTCTGGATGCCTGTAATAACCAGTTACCCCCCTTGTGTCCTCTCTGCCCTCCCCCACCTCAGTCCCTCTCCCCTGTCCTCACATGAGTGATCATACTAATAAAAAATATGTTTAAATACAGAAACTCAAACTTCATCATGATTTGTGATCGACAAGTGATGCCATGAAAGTGTGAACCAATGCAGTAATTAAAAATAAAGTGAACATTTACACACAAACTGCAGCACTATGGGAGTAAAATCACATGAAATGTGATCGCGTGATATGTCCGATATCAGACACTCACACATAGAGTGTTCAATTTCTCACACACACCCACTTTCACAATAACACAAGGTCACACCCGCACACACACACACGCATAAGGGTTCGGAGGCGGTTTATTTCATTTCCTTCACACCTTCACACCTGTGTGGCAGACACTGGCCTTGGTAGATCATTCACACAAACATATGTTTTCTATACAGTGATGCAGACAAAGACATGCATTCACAACCACTGAGTTATCAAAATGACACAGCTGGGAAAAGTTGCAGCTGTAGGGAGGTACCCATAAGTCTCTGTGAAGAGATAAAGCACCTACGCACACACACACACACACACACACACACACACACACACACACACACACACACACACACACACGCTGATGGACATGGTTGGTTTCCTGTATGTTGCTTTTCGAGGCTTGCTCCCTTTGAAATGTTGCACATTTGTGTGTGTGGGTGTGTGTTTGTTGATTGTCAACTGGCGTCTTTAAGCTACATTATATTTTCCAGTAAACCCAATTCAATCACCGTGCACCCAAAAACTGCCTGTCACAGATAACAAACACAAATGTGCTGATGCAGACACACGCATGCAGGGGAAAAGGAGGTGTGAACAGGATGGGTGTTAGCATATGTCACATAAATCTATAGATAAATGTAGTAACTGTCTATAGATATGTAGTTTACTACAGCCAATTAAAAGTCAAAGCTGGGAGAGGTGTTGCTAGGTAACCTTCTAAATAGAGTGTCTGGTTTTGTGCAACTGTTTTGTAGTCAGGTGTCGGGTTGCGTCGTCCCGACCCAACCCAGGATACTCTACATACTGTAATGTGTCTGTGTGTGTGCATCTGTGATATGAACACAGCTGTGTGTATCTCTACATATATGTGTGTGTGTGTGTGTGTGTGTGTGTGTGTGTGTGTGGGAGTAAGTATAGGTCTTGTGTAGGGGCAAATCAAGTATAATATAATGATCTTTCTTGAGGAGGTGTTCACTATATCGGATTTTAATTTAATTTTACATGATGAAGGTCTAAGGACCAAAATGTTGTACTTAATAAATGTTTTTGCAATTGCAATGTTGCACACTATCAGACTCTATTAAAATGACTAATCACTAAGGATGGGCGTTTGGAAGAAACCTGCTAACTCGAGCATCTATAACGTTAACGATCAATTAATTGATTAATTGTTATATTTTTATACATACTCCTGCTTCAAAAGCTTAGGGCTCTTAAACACAAACAAAGCATAGTCTAATGTATTATGTATTGTGGGGATGCGCAAAAAGTGTCTCTTTATTTGATGCCAGCATCGACCAAATTTTTAACGACCATTAATCAATCATCGAGTCGCGGGACCTTTTTGTTTTTCAGTAGTTTCAGATCTGCTCTGGGTTGCTTTGTTTGATTAACTTTTTGTTAATAAATTATTGTTTTGCACCACTCTTGACTTAGTGCCAATTATGTTAGATCCCCTTTATTGGGAGTCTTCGGTGGGGGTCGTAACAACCTCAATGTGAGTCTGCATGTGCATGTTATGTTAACAGACTTATATCCGCAGGTTTCAATCTGGATGTTTTTGTCTGTTTTAAACTCCTGTGGAAATCCAATCTGCTTCCTTTCTGAAAACCCCACAGTCCAAACACACTTGTTTAGGCTTCATAGGGATTACAGTGGGGTTAGCTCGGGCCAGAGGAGTATTAGGGGATGAGTCAAGGTGGAAGTGGTGTCTGGGAAACTTTTGGGAAAGGCTGTTAAAAAGTTGATTTTAGGTTGAATTTAAGCCGAGGTGGTTATGAAAATGAATTTCGCAGGTGGTGGGGAGGAAAAAACCTGTAGTTTGAAAAAATGTGTTCTCTTTTTCTATTTGAGAATGAAAACTAAAGCAGGCTCCCACTGAACCCCAGCCAAATGAAGAAAAGAGAGAAAGAAAGTATAAATATAGCCGGACAGGGTGTTGTAGTGTGTGTGAGTAGCTGCTGCTCCAGTCTGAGCAGTGTGCTGTGGGGTTAATTAGGCATATCAGAGACTAATCCCTCTCCAGGGTCATCTGCTGGGGTCAGGCCTAAAAAGAGAAAGGTCACAGCAACATCCGGCTCAACGCATTAATGATGGCTTCATACTGTAGACCTGCGTGTGTGTGTGTGTGTGTGGGTTGGAGGGAGAGGACTGTGCCTGTTATGTGTTAGCATATCCGAGTGTTTTGATGATGTTGATTTGACTTTAGCATCATTTAAACCCACAGAGATTCAAGTGTCTGCTCTAAGGGAGAGAAGCTATTTAGTCATGTTGTGAGTCCACAGCTGAAGTGTGTGTGGGTGTATTTGCTCAGGCCAAATGGCAACAGATGGAACCGTATTGGTAATCGGCCTCTGATCACTATTATTGATCAGTGATTACAGTGAAAAAGCTTTACAGTATCCAGCTGAGACACAAACACACTGAGGGAGCTACTGTAGCCCACAGGGGACACGCTGCTCTGTGTGTGTACAGCAGTGTGTGTGACTGCTGAGCAAGGACAAGGATTAACACCAAACACATGTTAACACACACACACACACACACACACACACAAGCAAACTCACAGACAGACACACATTATCACATTCACCGACCAAAAAACAAGTCTGGCATGAAGAAGGAGACATTTTGGGGTTGCTGTGGCATTCTGGGATGACTGTGGCTCAGCAGGTCGCCAGTATCTGAGGGTTGGTGGTTTGACCTCCAGCTCTTCCTGTCCACACATGTCAAAATGTCTCTGAGTGGGACAATGAATCCCAAATTGCTCCTGATGGTGAAGCCAGTTACTTGCATGGTGGCCCGATGCCCCAGTTTGTGCATCTCATATATCGGCATACATTGAACATCCCAAAGAATGTTTAAAACACTTATCATAGTAGAAGTATTTCCAGTATCCATAAAGACTCCTTTAACCATCTGGATAAAAAGTATCCCATTCTAAGATTGTTGTGCCTATGTTTCCAGATCAAAACAAACATTGCATCCCGCCAGATAAAAAGGTAACTTATTGTCGTGAATTGGATTGTATGATGTCCCAAGAATTTACACACAACGTTTTGCATGAGTCCTGATTGATTTACGTTTCTTCACTTGCTGCTTCGCTCCTGTTATAATTACTATAGCCACTAGAGGTCACCACCTGACTTAGCAGCACGTCCAATTACGCAGGCTTTCTACGTACTTCAGTGCTTTATTTTTCGTAGGTATGCCTACGAACAGTGGATGAAAACAGCTCGGGAATGGAAACGGTTACAACTTGGGAAACTGCTTGAAAAATGTATTGCTGTGGACGTACTACTTTTTTTCATTTGGGTGGTTACTCTTTGAGGTTTTTTAAAAAAACCCGTGAACTCCCATTCACATATGTAGTGTGGTAGTGTAGGGCAGCATGTGTGCATGTGAAGCCCACTGGGCCAGGTGTTTCCCACCCTCTGGTTGGTTAGATTGTGTAGCATAAAAAATAGTTTCCTTTGCAATTTGAAAATGGTCTTGTATATGTTTGTCCTATATTGTGTTACATCAGCTTTTCATCACCTTCAGACACGTCTCAACTCTGAAACTGAAAAGGCTCTATTTTTATAGTTTTTATGGCCCTTCTCATTTGTGGCATATGCCTTTGTCAAAAATCTGTCCAGGGTGTCAATGGGACTAGCTTAAAGAATGACTAACTTTAAAAAAAGTAATTTAAATGAAAATGTAACTTTTTGAAAACTTCATTACCCCACACAATGGTGCACATTGCTGTTTTGTAGTTCAGTTAGCACATTTAACAATGTGTGTTGTTCTAAAATTGGCTCAAAGACCAAAGTCAAACAGCCAGGTGTAATAAATTAACATTAACAATGGATCTGCTCCATTCAGGTGTCCCAGTAAACCATGCCAATAAGCAAGCATGCACAATACACTTAATAGAGACCTGGCCCAGTTATAGCTCAGTGCAATGTGGTTATAATTAATGTTATTGAATACACCTGTACTGCCCACCACTGTAAAAAGAAGTTTATTCTTTAAAAGCTTTACATTTGCAGAATGCATGTGTTTTTCACTCTAACATGTTTGAAGAGGATAGCCTGTTGATAAAATGTAATAGATGCGGTCTTTACACACTGGAGGCGTGACTAATAAATGGCACAAAAAATTGGCTGTGAATATTTGGCATACTTATTTGCAACAGCTGCAACACCTTTGTCAACGTTAAAAGGATTAATAAAGTTTTACAGATAATCCATGTTGTTTTATAATGCTAATTGAATAATTACGTCACTTTTTTGGCCACGTTATATTTCCGTTTTGTATACTCAAAACATTTAACATTTAACACCGTAAAATAATCAATTATGCAGAGACTTGTGAAGAATGATAGATGTCCATAATGAACCATGAACCATTTCTTTAATCAAATTTTAATTAAACTGTTCCACCTCTGATACTATATTCTTATGATATTTTAAATCAGCCTTTGACTATAGAAAATTGAAAATCCCTATCCCTATTTTTGTGATTTTTGTTGTTGAAATTCTTTTCTGACAAGAAGTGAAGTCAGCTTTCAAAGATGGATTATGAAACACCCTCTGGAGCATTCAAGTCATAAATAAGAGGGGCAATAATAATAATGATGATTTGATTTAAGATATGACGAAATGCACCATGAACAGTACCAAATGTAAGGTTGTGATTAAAGATCTACATTTGGCCAATTGTTTAAGCATAGGCCAAGTTGTGATTAAACAACGTCTGTTTTGAATTTAAGTACTGAAATATTTCATCCTTTAAAATGAACCTTTATGATTTTTCTCTAAATCTGATTAGAAACCAGTGTTGTTTCCAGCATACGTAAAGCAGAACCCCTTTAATGTTTTTTTGCTTTCTTTAAAACATTCTAGCTTTAGTTTAAAAAAATCATTTATAATTTTTCACAATCATGATTATTATTATCAGACGGTTGGTCCTTTGTTAGAAACTCCATGGTGGACCCGGATCTGTGTTGTTATAGGTTGCAGTGAAGCCGGTGTGTGGTTGGCTGGGAGCCAGTGTGATTGACAGCTCTACCTGGGTGGTAGGAGGCAGCGACAGCTCTGTCGCTGTGGAAACAAATACAGCAAGTCGGCCAGCCAATCAGAGTTGAGTGAGAGCCCCGGGGATTCATCTAACACATGCTGAAGATTTCCTCAAGACCAAAACACACAAACACACACACACATATATATTCTCCTATGTGCAATAGGTTTTTGTTGGATATATGCGTGTATATGTGTTAAAGCGTATTTGTGTTAATGTGTGTGTTCTCCCCGTGTGGTGTGGTCTTCTGTCGACACTGTCTCTGGGTCGTTGACGTAGTTGTCATGGGAGAGTGCTCTCTGGACCTGTGCACACACATACACACATGCACACATACGCACACACCAGGGGACCGGGGTCAGCTTGTATTAAAAGACCAAATAAACGAAGCTTTCCACACCACCAACCCACCGCAGACAAGACAAGCAGAGAGAAAGAGAGAACATGACAGCAGTGAATGTGTGCATGTGTAGAAGGAAATATCTTTCATTTGTTGGTGCAGGTTTGATCAGTGTTTAGGGAGACATGAGGTCAACCACACCTGCACTGGTGAAGCATCATTCTGCAGTTTATCTCACTTTCTAAACTCTGGTGCTACTGTAGAAATGATTACGGGTCTAATTTCTCGTGAGATAGCAGAAGTAGCAATAAGCTAGTTAGCCCCAGTAGCTAACAGATATTTAACGGGATTGTTAGGCTTTTTGAAGTGGGGTTGTATGAAGTACTTGTCTATATCTTGTGGAAGAGAAGGGAGGATCCCAGTGTAGAAGTTTAGCAATGTTCTGTCCTGTGTACGGGGGCAGCTAAACATGTTATTATCATCATAAAATAATAAAATAAATCAATATCAATTTAAGTGTGCGCTGTATTTTGAATTTTTCACCACTTTATTTTGCCGTCATGCAGCCCTGAATGACGTGGAACTCAAGCTGGAACATTCATCTGTGCTCTTTTCAAAGCCACCAGACTCCATGACAAAACAGTCATTTTAATGTTGCAGGAGTTTATTGTCTACCACTGTCTTGATCAGGTTTTTTTCTGTTATTATGTGACTTTGGTGTTTTAAAGGGTTAGGAATTAACAAAGCTAACGAACTAACTAGCTGATCAAGGCAGCAGTAGACCAACATCTCCTATGCTCTGCTTGGTAAAATGGCTGTTTTTGTCAGAGGAGTCGGATGGCTTTTTGCATATATTTATATAATGGCTTCAGATTCCTTCATCATTAACTGCTGTTTGAAATCCATGAAAAGGGGTGAAAATATTCATGTATATTCTATATTTATAATATATTGAACTGATAAAATTATCTTTTTAGGTAGCTTAAATAAATTTTTCTCCTGCCAGTTTGGATAAGCTGGCAGGCCGACTGTGCTACAGTGCTTCAGCCCATAGACAACAGAGCAGCTGAATATAGTAGTTAAATAAGCTGGTGTACGTTTTCTGGAGCCACTTAGCATACTGTTACCATGGAAAACACAGTGATAAGACACACTCAAAGTTTTTCCCATAACTCACGCACAGGCTGGGAATAAGTTTGATTGGGACAGTAATTTAACACAATACTGTCTTTAGTCAAAGCATATAGAGACACTGTCACATCTGAGGAGCTAAGCCTGTCATTAGGCTGTCTGCCAGGACTTTTGGCCATAGCACTGCACCACTATTCACTCAGCTGTCCCTGTAAAAGGCACGACCTTGGAGCTGATGTGTGTTTGTGTCTTGTGTTTGTGTATCTGCCACGTGTGTATCTGTGCTGATCAAGCGGTTTATTCTTGTTATAGAAAACCAGATCACACACATGTATAATACACACTTTACAGCATATAGATGTTTGTCGTCTTGCTCTCTTGCTCCAAACACAACCACCTCTGTCCTTTACTCTATCCAAGTCAGCCATCTTGTTCTCTTCCTTGTCTTGTTTTCAGTCACTCTCTTTCTCCTTTTTCTCTGTCTATTTATCTTTCTTTCCTCTTACATTTCGCTTGCTTTATCACATCTCCTTTCAGCTCCTCTGTTTTTACCCTTCTCTCTGTTTATTTCATTCTTTCTCCCTCTTTCTCTCTGTTTATGTCTCCTTCTCCCCTGTCCGTCCTTTTTTCTGTCCTTCTTTCCCTCCGTCTCTTTCTCTCCCTGTCCGGCCGTCATAAATCGCTTTCTTGTTGGCTGTTGAAGTGTGAGGAATGGCAGATCTGATGGTTTCTCACAGCTGTTGCAGGCTTTCCCAGGTTCACCTCACCGCACTGCCCTCTGTGGTCCTGGCTTTCAGACCTGCAGGCAAAATATACAAAACATGAATAGGGTTTTAAATATTTGAACTGCTTTGATGTGTGCTTGATTTATCTTTCTGCATGCAATAATAAGATAAATCAGCTCCTCTTTTTTTAAGACATCAAAACATGTGGCTGGGTTTACTGGGCTTTATAAAATGTTTTATGAATCTAAATTAAAGGTGTAATGAAAAATACTTAAATGATTTGTCCACAGAGCTGTGGAAAACAGAGGATCTGGTTTCAGTTGCATAAAGTTGATTGTTTGTCTTCAGAACAGCACAATCTGAAATGAATGTCTTGTTCCACCATGTCAGGACATCAAGCTAATCACTTAAACAGTTTTTGTTTGCTGTATTTTCCACTTTCTGCCCATTGGAAGAGATACGTTCCTAAAATGATTCTAATGTAAGGGATCAGTACAAAAACCACATTCCTTGTTCGGAGCCAAAATGCATTCTTGAGTCCAGTTAAAGCTAATATTAGGCTTCAGCAGTCTGAGCTAGACAAATAAAGTTGGTGTCTTCCAAAGTTAGTCTTTTTAGTACAAATATCCATCTTTTCTGAGCTACAGTGGAAGGATAGTAACACAAAAGAAACTTTGTGGAAACACAAAGAGGGAAATAATACTGTGGCTTTGGAAGAAGCTTTATTTTACTGAGTCAGATTTCTGTTGCCTCTTATTAGCTTTGGCTAAAGATTAGAACATATCATTACATGAAGGTGCTATGTGTAACAATTAACATTAATTATTCACATTGTATTGCCAATGGATGAATGGATTGTAACGTAACTTAAATACTGGGACCTTCTCCATTTAATGTCAACATTGGTAGGAGATTTAATCCATCGAGGAACCTTTGTTTTGTTTTTGGGGATCAAAACTCTGAGCAGGCTATCTTCATATTGCCTTTTTTTCCTCAGCTTTTCTTTTTTTGTGACAGTGTTGATTTTAGTCAAAAAATGAATATGTAACAATACAAAGCACAGGGTTATAACTAACAATTGCTTTCTGCTAGCCAATAGCTATACAAGGCATGGGTGGCCAAGTAGCTAACTGTAACATAAGCTAAGGTTAGTTAGCAGTAACTAAGCTCTGTGAATCTATGGATCTGGCATTGGTTGCTTTATGACATATGCTAATAAAGTATTTTGCGGTAAGATACTTAGTATCATGGATGAACATGAACACGTTTGTCACTGTTTTAGTCAGTGCAGTCAGTATAAGCAACAGGGTGCTGACTGCAGTTCACTCAAGAGCCACCGCTGTGATTATTAAAAAGTTTTTATTTTTATTTCACATAGTACCTTTAAAAAGAGTACTGTGAACCTCCATCTCTTACACTGCAATTGTGTTGAAAAGGGATCTTTTTAAAGCCAGAATGAACAGGAGGAATGATTTTAGTACCCAATATACCTAGTAAATATACTAATAACCATAACCAGTGAATATTGTTCGGAGACAGACTTAGATAATCTTTTGAAATTAATGTTATCTTTACAAGATATCAAAACCATGTTTGTTTTAAACCAATAGAGATTAAATAGTAATGTCAATGAGCCCAATTACAAGTTATATACTGAACTCAAAATATAAAATCCACAGTGCCAGAAGATGAATTGTGTGAGGGATATCTTACATCCTGACCATAGTTTTTTTTTTTATTTTTATTTTTTTACTTTTGTGTGTCATGAATGCTCTCCGGCTGTTCAAAACAGACAGGACATTTCTTTAATTACATGTAACAAATGATCAAACTGGTGAAATTATCCAGAGACCCAAAAATGCAAAAATAACGGCTAATAGGTTTGTTATTCCTGTTAGTATTTATAATTGTATTGTATTAACATTAGACAGCAATGATTCTACAAGTGAACAAAGGCTGCAGGTGTGTGAGGTCTAAAAAGGGAAATAATACCTACACATGGTAGGTACTGCCGCTGTATTTATCCGAACTTTGACTCAGGGCTTATTGTTTTTGCTCAGCCTAACTTATATTATTTCCCTAATTATATTATGATGTTAGCAGATAAACATGGCAGGCGTCAATCTGTAAATATTGACTCACTGAATCTTTTTGCACCTCGTGCCCTGGAGAGCGACAGCTCTGTTGTATGAAGACGCAGTGTCCTGTGTCAGCACAGTCTCGCAGCACATTGCCAAATATCCTCTCGCCATTCCCCACCTCTCAGCATACCTCCTACCCCCGCTCACACACACACACACACACACACACACACACCAGCCCATTCTAGGCCAGGTCTCAGTGTGGCCACATCACGTACACAGAGCACAGAGTGATCTAACACGGCATGTGACCCATCTATCACCTCCCGTTATACGGAATGCTTTAGTCAAAAACACATTTTTTAAATTTTTTAGCATACTAATAGAGAAAAAAAAACTCCTTAACATGACTTTAGATTATAGTACGTATGAAAGTGTGCGTTGGTGTGAGTGTGAGACAGAAATAGTCCCTCACCTTGGCCTACTCAGCAGTTTTCATGCGGCCTCAGCAGTCACTCAAATTGCGAGACGCAGACAGAAGAGAGGGGATCAGATCATTATTATCACCTAGAGGGATAAACAACTTGCGACCTCTCTCTTACTCACCCCATCCTTCTTCCCCACTCCCTCCCTCCTCACTTTCACTCCCTCCTCCGTCTCCCCTCCTCTCATCTTTCCTCTTGCTCCTCTTGCTCTCTCTCTTCACCCCCATTGAGTGAATAGTGATCATGTCTGGCATTTCATCGGCTCTTTGCACTTCTCTCCTCTATTAAGATTGATGGGCTGCTTGGCTATAAATGAGCATGCTAAGACTTGGACAGGGCCACGGTCAGGCTACATCAGGGCTACAGACATATGGACACTCACACGCACCTTCCCTATTAGCAGCAGAATGTCAGAGCTGAGGCCCAGGAAGAGGCACTATTTTTGTTACATGGAAGCCTACACACACAGAAGATATAAACATACAAACACACCCACACAAGTGTCACAGGCGTGACCCTGTCAGTCACCTCGAGCAGCGTCTGATGTAGATTAGTAACCAGCACACTGCTGACCAGTAGCTCGATGGTTTATTAGAGTGAGAATATCATTTTTAATGTACACTGTTGCTAACAGGCACCAAAAACACTAAGTTTACCAAACTGTGTGCAAGAGGATTTAATCCCACAATTACACAAGGCTGCACTGCATGCAATGGGCTTCAAAGGCAAAATCCATTTAAAAAAAAAAAAAAAATCAAGACTTGAAATGAGGACTACTGTGTGACACACATGCAAATGGTCCATTAAATTGGTAATTATCTCATAAAACCAAGGTCTGAGACTAGACTTTCTGACTATCCTGTCCACAGTGAAAACATTTCTTTGAGTCTTTTGTAACTGCAACAAAATTACACAGCAATTTCCATGTTAGCATTAGGAAAAAAATATTGTTCTCTTTATGTTTCACTAGGCTCAGGTAGGGGTGTGCCATATCATATCGTTTACGATAATACCGGTATATTTTTTATGGTTAAAAAAATGCATATCATGATATTTGCAACATTCCTACTTCTTGATGTAGTGGGTTTCTAATTAATTACCTAGACGGTGTTGTCCCGCCAGAGTCTCATGTGCTGTGTTAACGTCACATTTTAAGCTACTGAAAGTATATCTACACTATTCATAATATGAAGTTATTTCGCGTTGTGTTGCTCAGCAGAGTGTCTGTCACCCGTCAGTCAGTTAAAACCCCAACCCCCACCTCTCCATCCTCCTCCGAGACATGCACGCGCATTCACACACTTACACAACTGTATTTTCCAGGCTGCCCCCCAATTCTCCACTTCAACACAATTCCAGCGTGCTAGAGAAATGTGCCGTCTGTTACAGTTCCGTCCCCATATGATCTCTCCGCGTCCTGAACTAAATACTATCAACCCGGTCAGATGTCCGAACACAGTTTTGCATTATACCGTTCGTTAGCCATAAGCTAACATCAGCTAACAATTACAGTTGTTTTGATCACAAAAAGTTACTATTAATTCCTGTTGCTATCACATGCAGCTTTCAAAATTAGAGCACAGTGTGTTAACAGAATCCACCTCAGAATTTACAAGAAGACTGTCACAATAAGATGCCTTAAAAAAACACACAAGAACCTTTATTCTCCTTTACAATATTTATTTAAAATCTGCAATCATTAAGATCAGTGTGTATGATGGAATAGTGGCATTAGAATGTGTGAGAAGCCACCAAATTTGAGATTTTATGGAAAAAAAATGCTCCAGGGGGGCATGCCCCCAGAACTCCCTAACCAGCTATTTTTCCAGACTAGCTGGCTACTCCATGTCCTCGTTGAAAGCATGTTGACAGCAATTAAACATGTCACAGCAGAATAACAATAAAGATTCTATATCACAGAATTTTTCCCGACTGTTACAAATGTTATGTGAGGTGTTTGCTCACATTTAGCTCTCGAAGTGCACAAGATTGATGCTTTTTACTTAAAAAAACTTTATAAAATGTTCTCCCCTGGACCTCCTAGAGAGTTATTTTTATTATTTGTTGTTAACTGTTGAGATTTGCACTTTACACTACATTTTAGATTTTTTATTATTCTTTATTATTATTTATTTATTTTGATTTTTATTATATATATTATATGTTCTATATATTTTTCAGTATTTTGTGATATCGTCAAGAATATAGTTATCACAAAAAAACCCTGAAATATCGTGATATTCTTCTAGGGCCATATCGCCCACCCCTAGGCAGAGGTACAATGTGTTATTGTAACTGCTGGTTTCTTACTGAAACAAACCGAACTATTTAGCTGTAAGCTTTGTCTCCTGGTGTTCTTCAGCTTTCCCTGTCCTGCTGTTGTTAAAGCCATGTCTAGACTAGTTGTGGCCAAGCAGTGATGGTGATCCTGCAAAGATCTAGAACAAACCCTATCACCAATAAACAACCATATTGGATATTTTCATTTTCATTGGCTATGCAATGACGACTTTGTATTTATTAGATCTCGCTTTCTGCGATATCTTTTAGAGTTGTGAATCACCAGAGGCCCAACGATACAATTTTATCCTGATACTTGAGTCATGATACGATATTATTGTGATTTTAAGCATTTGGCAATATGGTGAGTATTGCGATAAAATATATTGTGATTAACATTTTGTGTCCACAAAATTAAATTCAATCAAGAATCGTTTTGTCAAACAAGAGAAAATTCTCAGTCTATTCATCTAACTTCAGTCTTTTTATTTCTCCACAATGAGTCAAACCCACAGACTGACCAACATAATTCAGTCAAACTGAACTGAACTGATATCAAACATGTATGGACGACAACAACTGCAGCATTTTATCAAACTTTCCTCAACTTTAAGCTTCACTGTTCTGAATTTTTTTGAATGAAACATTAAAAAAAAGCCTTACTTTGCAACATTTTTTCAATAACTTCCCGACATGATATCCTGACACACATGGTGCCTATTGATTCCTTAGATATTCTAGTTTCCTTGATACCAGTATCTCCAGGATATTCCTAAAATATCGATACTTGGCGACTTGGTGGAATCGATATTATATTGCCATGCAAAATATTGTGATATGCTGTATTGATTTTTTCCCCCACCTCTAACATCTGTATGATTATGGTTAAGGAAAGATAATGGTTATTGCAAATAAAGTGTTTAGTCTGTAAGATTGAGACAACCAAAACACTCGGTTTAAGTTAGGGAAAGATGGTGATGTGTTCACAGGTATTTAAAAGATAAACATCAATAGAAGGTCTTGGACACCATCGCCACACCCTTACTTCCTGCTCTGCAACATATATAGTACACTACTTCCTCCAACTGACTGTTGGATTTGGGTGTAATTCCAGACTTGCAGAACCAATCCAATCCAATCCTATGATGTATTTTAAAGGTATCTGTGCTGAAGCTAGTGGCAAAAAAAAACGTGGCCGAAAAAATTAAGCCACCGAAGTGTCAAAAATGGCAGTTTCTCGAATGGCCACTTGAGGCTGGCTCAAAAAAAGCATGTCAATCCCTATAGACCCCCATGATAAAATACCCAACTCTACAGCAGAACTATACATGCGCACAGTCTCTTACAAAATACAGGTCTATGTGTGACAACTGTACAGGTTACAGCTTAAAGTTATGCGTCATAATGACTGTGGCTCTTTGAGTGGCAGACGGGTGCTGTGACAGTTGGCGTATTTCTGTAGCCAGGCTTCGTTTGGTCCACCTCAGCTCACCCACACTCCACCTCTTTACCCATTTTTGCATTGGTCGAGACAGGAAGTGGAGTTAGTCTCTGCCAAGATGGCAGCAGCCGCGGCGCCACACTGAGTTTCACAATGACTCTTCAGAAACCTATAGGTGACGTAAACCACGTCCATATTTGGATGTTTTGATGTTTTTACTTTGGACCTCTAAATAAAAAAAATTTCACACGCCGTGGGTGCCGTCTTAGTGTCCTGTAGGAGGAATTTCATTTTTCAGGGTTTATTTAGCAGCTAATGTCACACCAGCGCAATTTAACATGTTAAAACTATACAGAACAGTTTACTGTTACATTCGAGTTCACATGTTTTTATTGGTGGCCCTGTCCTGCTTAGGTCAAGTGGTAATTTAAATTCCCCAAAATGTCCTCAGCCCTTAAAACCATCGGCCTAAGGCAGCTGTGAATAACTGTCCTGCACTTAGTTATGTGTTGGCCAGAGGGCTTATAAAGGACATGGCGTCAGATCACAACGTTAAAGAACTGATAGACATTTACAAGACATCGAAGAGCCTGTCCTTTCATTTTGGCTCGACACTCTGTCTATCGGACCATCTCAGTGTCTCAAGAAGCATGCAGTGTTACGCACTAACTATGAAACAAACGTGCGTATATACATTAATGTGTGTGCGTTTCTGTGTGTCTGTGCATTCCTGCAGAACTGGAGAGGGATTTGTTGGAGGTGCTCATGTCCTATTTGTTTACATGGAAAGATTACAGGAAAATATTGTGTCATAATTATTTCTCAACGCCTCGCTCATAGATCAGAGTTCACAGGTTGTCTAATGGGCGGCTACTGAGAATCATACCCCGTGGAGCTGGCCATAAATCAGCTTAGTGGGGGGAGATTTGATGACAAAAATTTAACGGCTGTAAAAGACACCCTGAGCCTCAGATTCTTGCAACTGTCATCAAATACCCACAAGGCCATTAACAGGTCACGCAGGAGTAGCTGAGCTGAGCCTGCAACATCATCAGCACACCCGCCCTCCTCTCATCACCAGCTGAAGCCCCCCAGAGCACAGGTGCACCTCCTGGAAGAGCAGCAGGGGCAGAAGAGCCTTTTTGCATCAATATTCAGCCCTGGCCTCTTTCTCCCATAAATCTTGGACTTCTTAAATGGAGAAACACTGCAACACAGCTTGATATGACCCCTGATATTAATCCTGGCTTCTCATTGGACATCTTTCACTAAAATCCAACTGGCTTCCTGTTTGGGAAACCTTTGAGAATCCTTTTGTCTTACAAAAACAAGTCTTTTTCTTTTCTTCAAGATAAGCCACCATTTGCAATTCTGACATGCTGCTCATCAGATACAAACAGACCTATTTTTCCCTCTGACGGTTGCAAGTTCCTGTGCCAAACCTTATTCTGTGTTCCAGGGAACTTTCTTGTCACTGCCCAACATGACCTCACCTGTGGACTCCCAAGTTCATATGCCTGGTCACGTACAGCCGGCCACAACTCCCCTCTGAGCACGCTCAACCACGTGGTCACCTCGCCGGCCCGTATGTTAATGCTCACTTCAATCACACAGGACGCTAAAACCACATAACTGGCCTCTATGCAAATGCTGACTTCTGTGTTGAGTGCTCGGGGTAGCCAATTCCCCGAGGGAAGAAAGGCAGCGTGTAGAGGAACGATATGGTAAATAGGTTTATTCCACTTTCTCCAAGACTCACTGTATGAGGATGCCAGAGACCATCATTCTGTACATGGGAAACATTTGGAGGCAATGCCAACAAACTGTTTTTTCCCCCCAACAGCAGCGTTTTCTCTTTGCTTTCATTTCCAATATTTAACGTAATCCACACTAATTTAATCCAATTTGTTAAAATATGTCTCTGATGAAAACACTATTTTTTTTTCAAAAAGTCTCCTGTACAGTCGGATCATTTTAAAGAGGGCTGCACTTGAGTTGGTTTGCCCATGTGTCAAACTGTAACTGTTTGGATAAACACTGTGACTGGAAAGGTCAAGTGCTTATAGTATTCAGCACCAAGCAAGTGGAAAATGTTTGGTGCAGTTATGACAACATACACATATTCTCTCTCTCTCTCTCTCTCTCTCTCTCTCATTAATGCATCCCACTTTTATAGTGTATGACTATATTAGTATTCCTGAGCTGACATGAATACATCACACACATGCAAACACACTCTAAACTGAAGACTGATGTGTCTCAGCTTTGATTTGATGCCTCGGAGCTGTGGGGATATTCAGTGTCATGTAAGATGCTTTGGCAGTACTGCAACGTGTGTATTTATGTACAGCTAATGTTAACAGTGAATCAAAGTTGTCTACTCGGATATTAATAGATATTACAAGTAAATATGATACATTAAACATAGTGATTTGTATTACTCTCACATTTGTAGTGATGACACATTCAAATACCAGATAAAAACAAAAAGGCTTTGAGGATTTTAAGCCTAATTTAACTTTCTTCTCTAACAGCCAAGTGCTTGTGGTTCATATTCAGGACATAAGCAACGGGAGCAGTGACAGCGTTTCCTCCACATTCAGCAGTTTGTTTACCTGTGGTGCTGATCAGGGACGTCGCCATGTCTCCTTCTAGCCATATTCATTCTGTGCCCCACCTCGTCCCGCCCTGCTGTGCTGTGATTGGTTAGTAGTTGTTGTCTTGCTGTGCCTTTGTGATTGGATGCTGTAGGTGCAAAGTTTTATAATTTTAAGTTTGTGCATTGAATTATTAAGTTCATAATTTAGCATTTAGGGAGTGGGATGGGTGAAAAGAAAAAGCCAGAAGGTTGGCATTGTTGGTTGTTGGTCTGTCTGTCTGTTCAATAGGGATGGGATGCATAAGCATTTTGAATATTTTAATTCTATTGAATTTAATCAGTCCTTTTAATTCCCTTGTCAAATCTTATGGCGTTCTTAGCTACCTTTTAGCATTTGTAAGTAACGAAAGGCTAAAATAACTGTTTTTGTTCCCTGAGGGAAGGCAGAAACACTGCAGTTTTTAGTGGCAGCCTAATTAATGTTCACAACTAGAAAATTAGATGAGTAGCACAATACATAATAGTGTCATTTAATGAATATGAACTCAATCAGATTTTAAATTGATATGTGAAAGTTTAACTGGGATATTCTTAAATTGATTTGAGAAGATCAGCAACAAAAATAAAAATAGTTTCTCCAGAGAAGAGTCCAGTCTGCTGGTTCCTGTTGAACTAGAAAAACACACAGTCCACAGGTGGTCATACAGTGGTGTGTTGCAACATAACTCTCAAACTCTACTGGACAGGTTGCAATAAATTTGTGTAAATCTTGAATTTTAAAAGAAAAACATTTATGTAGCAATGACAGTTTAGATGAGAAACACTGTATCAAGATCTTGTCGCCTTAACCTCATACAAATCTTAAACACACACACACATACTGCTCCTGCTCTCTTCTGCCTCCCCGTCCCTCCCTTCTCCAGTGTCCTCCCCTCCTGTCCTCCTTCTCCACAGTTAGCGTGACAAATCTGTCACGTCGGCACCTGGTCGTACACAAGTGTTAATGTCCCCACCTCAGCCCAGATTCACTGGACCACTGACACCATGCAGAAATGTGTCTGCGTGAATATACGAGTGTGTTGAGATGTTCAGCAGATTTATACAAATTTTATCTTTCCTCCCCAAATCAGAACTCTGAAAAAAAGTTTTAAAAAGAATTAAGAGCGTCAAAGAGATTTAGTTAGCACTGTGCATACTTCTGTGTGTTTGCAGTGTGTGTGGTACGGATGCACCAGGCAGGGGGCCCGTCCCCTGTCACTCAGAAACAACAAGCCAATCATTCATGCGTTCTAAAATAAGCTCTCCCCCCTCTTTCCGTCCTCTCTCCCCCCCTCACATGTGCTCCTCTCGTCAGCACCTCTCACCTTCAGAGTGACAGGAGACAACTGAGGGGGGGACAGAGGAGCTGAGGAGGAAACGGGTGACAGCAGGAGAGAGTCAGCAACTTTTCAAATAATTTCTTGGGAAATCAGATTGAGTAAATCAGTTAAGACTGCAAAGCTAAATCAACAGATCGACTTTCCACAGAATCACACTCGGAGATGAAATTTAAGAAGAAGCGCAGCTCAACTATGGAGTACTGCACAATGATGCATGTCATGCTGTTATGACCTATCAGATAAAATAAATTTCAGATTCAGCCCTTTAAAAAAATCTAAGAAACTCAAAGTACACAAGGACATACTTTTGCACACATTTAATGAAATGGTCTCATATAATTGATTCATGACAGTTAGCGAGCAGAATTAAAAAACATTTTTTTTTTATGTTAAGTGATTGTTTTGAGATAATTTTCACTCAGGTAATGGTGTTTGTAGGCTCACACATGCAGTGAATGTGCATATGTACATCCACAATACCAGTTGTAGTTTTTCATACCTTTTCAATTCCACAGTCATGATACTAAAATGGAAGTAGTCTCAGTATCTCTGTCCTTTGTTGTTCTCAATAACCGTTCATCATCTATTTTGATTGCTCAGGGTCCCAAAAAGTGAGATATACGGGTCATATTTAGTAGTAGTGCGTTATGCGCACACTGTGTAGTGTATTGAGAGGGGGCCCCTGTTAACTGTTTCACTGATGAAATGCATGCTGGGTACAACACGCTCTCTGTCGCTCACTACAGCACATTCAAGGCCAGATGAAGAAAGAGAGACCAGAGGTGTTACATTGTAGCAAACTCAAACATTTCAAGCATCAGCAATGTAACTTGCTGTAACTAAGAATGAATGCTTTTTTTCCTGGAAATAGCCCGGTCCCAAATAGCCAGCTGTTAGAAAATAGAGCCTAAACTCTAGCATTGCTAGGGGACACAATATGTGTCGAGTGTGTGAAGTTGTTTGGATGAGTAGTTTTTGTGAAAGCTGCAAACAGCAATACCAGAGGCCAAGCATGTGGTGTGTTCAAAACAGGCAAGTTCTGAGCGGGCACTACACCAATAAAGATAAGACCCTGTATAGTTTTTGTTAGCTGCTAAAGTTTATGTTGCCTTCTGTTTTGAATTACTCCTTTGGCATCCTTACTGACAAAGGCTTCTTCAGTACTAGCTGTTGCAAGAGATGAAATGTAGCACTTGTTTTCTTTTCAAGATTTATTTCGGGTACGAGGTACAGAAGAAATACGTCTGTGTTTTGTCTTGCTCTTGGAGTTTTTAGTTGCCGTGCTTGTTCAGGTGTTAAAATGGGTTAAAATGACAAAGCTTCAGTGACAGCAAAACAGCTTTCTGAAAATTCTTGGCTTATGCTTTCAGCAGAGTATGACTTTGGAGGAGGAGGAGGAGGAGGAGGAGGGGGGGTCAATTCTCAGGGATCTACATGAACTTTGAGACTGTGAGGTCACACACTCGCTGTCAGCTCAACCACCTGTTGCCACATACACACACACAAATGTGCACACTCACACATGTCCGCACTATCACACCCACATCCACATTCACTGCACACCCTGCCTCCTGTGACCAGTCAATTCAGCAGAGTTATAGGTATTAGTTTGCACTGCCATTACACAATGATGACAATGTGTTATTTGTGTGTGTGCAAGTGTGTGTGACTTGTTCTTTCTCTTTGTCTCCTGTGGTATTTTTCATTTCTCTGGAATCCAAAGCCTGTGGAACACCCCCAGTCTTTGCTTTATCACACACGCACGCACACATGCGCACACACACACACACACACACACACACACACACACACACACACACACACACACACACACACAATATGGCTAGCACATATATGAGTGAGAACACATAACAATACAGTCCTCCGTTCTTTGTTTGGGAAATATTATATTTAAAGCATGATAATTGATTTACTTTAAAAAAAATGTGAAAAGGAAACCCTCACAGACATGCCTTAATAAACAATAGGAAATCAGTTAAATTAGTAAGATATTGATTACATATAAACATTGTGACATGAATAGATATATTTTATTTGGCTCAAAAAAGGTCACAGAACATGTAAATGTCCTCGGCCAAAGGGCGTGCTGGAGTAGCGCGTGTTTGCAAAGAAAAGCTTTTCAGTCAAGTTCAGGGCTGGTAGTTGCGTACCTGACCCAGTCTAAAGAGCAGAAGCAGGTGCATTGGGGTTTTTTAAGTGCGTAGGGTCACACAGCCCTTTATATACACATCTCTCCTTCCACCTGCCTTCCCCTCACTATTTACAGAGTCATCATGTGCAGTAACGTCTGTGTTGCACAAGGAAAGATGTACTTCAGCCTGACATCCAAACAGCTGCATCAAGGAAACGTCTGTCAAACCAGACGTAGACTATGTAGATCAGTCCGTCATCCATCATTCTCCTGCTGCTTTAACTTCGTCAGTCCATAACTGTCACTGGAGTATCTCCCATGGTCTCTCATGGCCATGATGTCATCATGTTAATATGACAAGCTCTTCTGGTGTTGTGTGTAAAAAAAAAAATTTAAAGTCTGAGTGGTGAAAAGGCTCTTTCTGTAGTGCACATTACTAGATGGACTACATGTTCCAAAGACTTGATCAAGAACACCACCAGGCATGTAATGACAAAGAATTTAATTGACAAAAGGAATTTAGTCAATGTATCCCATAAAAACAAGTTTAAAAGCAGTGTTCAGTAACTCCATCCAAAGTAGGCGAGATCAAGGAGGCAGTGTAGAATGCTGCGTGAGTATAATAGTTACTGCTTCAGGGCCTCCTGCCAGGGGTTGAAGTGCTTGCTTTGAGTGCCTGGGCCAGCCCAGTTTCTGCCCAATCCATATTCAGCTCCAGTTCAGTCACTGAGTTACATCGCTTGGACTCCTTGTCCAAAGCCGCAGGAAGTTTCTCCCTTTTGTGACCACTGCAGCATCACATGCATGTCCTAGAGAACGTAGTTGAAAGATAACTTGATAAAAAATATTCCCTTCAGTTAAAGGAGCTTTGACAAGCTCTTTATGCTCACAGAGGCAAAGGCTGGATCAGTCCACAGTTCAGCCTGATGCTTGTTCAGCACATGGAAGATTAATTCGTACAATGCTCTGAACCAAAAGCAACTTGCACCCATTACAGGGTGTCATTTGGCTTTCGTGACAACCCTAGATGTCTGGAGTCAAATTCAGCCCATGTGGGCAGTGACCTGTGAGGCCCCACCTCCCGACTGGCTACCTGCCAATCCTAAAGTCCGAGAGTCAAACAAAAAGCCCTGCTGTCCTCCACTGAGTACACCCAGACTGTCCGTTAGAGTCCCACTGGGAGACGAGCCAAGGAATGGACTCTGATGATTGGCAGTGGCAGCGGCAGCCATTTTATCAGGACTGGCTGCGAGGCGTGGTGAGGGAGGGAATGTGTAACCGTACAGGCTGTATGGCGGTGTGTGGAGGCGTAGCCCAGCGTAACCCTGTGAGGTGGGGTTGGATAGATAGCCAAGTTGAGAAGCAGGGAGAGGCAGAGAACAGAATCCTTCACTTTCATACGCCGATGGACCTCTGGGAGGGGGGAACGGCTCTGGGGGGTTGCCATAACGATGGAGAGGGTGTGTGGGTCGGCTGCAAGTGTATTCCGGTGGGCTGAGAGGGCAGACCTGGAAAGGTGTGGAGCACGGAGATGTGGAGAGCAGGTGAGATGGTGGTCCGAGTCCACCATGACCTCCAGGGAGCCCTACAGAAACAGAGCAAAAAAAAGAAAAAAAGATCTTAATCAACTTCAGTGGTAGCGTTCACACAATTCATCAAAGGATGCACCGATCTAATAAAGAGTCCTGCACTTCTCTAGAGTCAGGGAAGCTGTATGTGAGAATGGAAATTTTGGAATTAGTTGGCCTGATGATGGACCAAAGTTCATGTAATGTCCGACTGAGCCTGTGTGAATAGAGCATGTCACTGTCAGGAGAAATCACAGTTAATGAGTGGACGTGTTGATGACGTTTATATCATGCCGCCGGATCCAAACCAGGAGTCAAAAAAACATCTGAGGGTTAATTTACACAAAGATAAATATGAAAATTTCTCACTGTAGAAAGAATAAGATTCAGGAACTTCTGTTGGCAAGGGCCGATGCCGAATCGTCAGACAAATTCAAGAAATGGAAAGACCCTCCATTGTTTATCATAACCAACTGTCTATAGTTTAATACACGTCATGTAATGCTTCCTGCGTCCTCTACCAAAGCACCACCCCTTGCCTAAACCAAACGGAGTATTCCCAGTAGCCAAGAACAGTCTCCCATTGTGTGCTACAAGTGTAAAAGGACAACTCTGGACAATGTCCGTACATCGTCCAGGGTTTATATGAGAGAACAGCTTTATTCTCAACTCTGATTTGCCTACTCTACCTTGCTTAGTAATCCCAGGGATGTCCTCAAATGTGAGTGTTCGCAGAGATGGACGCCAGAATGCATAAGACTCCACCAACGCCTCCAGACCCATCCTGTAAAACACACAGACATGCACATGTTAGCACGCATACATTTATGAGCATGACTGATAAGTCATCAGACCACCACATGGAGCAGAACTTAATTCTCTTGCACTTTCTTTAGTAACTGATGCAGCTGCAGCCGCTCTCTCCCAGCATGCCTCACATTACGCCAACCACCTGGCGGCCATCTTAGTCGCCCGTGGGGCCTCTCTTGCCATCTCCATGGAGACCGCAGGTAATGAGGGGCATAAACGCCACGTTGCGATTGGCTGCTGCCAGCCGGGTGCTCGGAGGTAATTGCTTTCACACGGCTTTTACGGGCGAATCAGGACGAAGGAGCAGGAAGCCGCAGCAAGGATTTATGAGGTGGGACTCCCCTTCCCCCCAATCTGCGTCTCCCTCCTCCTCTAGGTGGGGCAGAGGGTTGCTGTGGCGGGGTAATGCGAGTGCTCTGTTACCCCTCGTTAGCGTGAGGATAAAAGTCCTCCCCCCCGCGGGGTTGTAGCCACGGTGATAATTTAGACAAGCTGCCCGGAGCGGTTCTGTGTGCTCCAAAGCAGCCTATCAGAGCAGAAGTTTATTTAGCAAACTGCTTAACTCTTCCTGTAATATTTAAGGGGAGCTTTTTTTTCGGCCTTCCTGAGTTTAACTTTTATAGGGTCAGCTGTCAGGGTTATCCAGTTTGCTGTTCTCTACCTTCCTCCCTCTCAGATTTTCTGTCTTCCCTACCCTTCTCCTCCTCTTTCTCCTGCTCTCCCCCTTTCTCTCCCCTCCTCTCTAATGATTTCTGTGAGGCCTCAGGGGAGTGGCTGTTTGGAGACTGTTGGAGTTTTACTGCTGTGTTGTTTTAATGCTGTGTTTATATATGTTTAGAAATGTGTTTATACAGATTTTCTTCAGGACACTCTTGACTTTTATTATTTTGCTGTTGATGTTTATGTTCTCGAGGCCGACTGGAATCTGACGCTCCATTTAGGTTTGCAGCCGAGGTTAGGCATTTCCCTCTCGGAGCATGTGCCTGTTGCTGTGCAGTTGTGGGGATTAATGTGCCTTTAAAGTTAGCACATTTAAATGAAAATGCATCACCGTTTAATATGGTGAAATCATAATAATATGTGCCACGTCTGTTCAGTTTAGTCAATTTCTTCTCTGCCATTCAGGACAGATTTAATGGGAGACTGTTGCACATTTTCCATTATAAAAAAAATAAATAAATACAAAGCTTTGCTCCCCATAAAATCTGACTGAAATAGCCGTGACAAAACCCACAACCAAGCCAGAATATAATGCAGTCATGCATCCCACATTACCCCTAATGCACTAGATAATGTGAAAATCTCTGTGGTTGACTTGAACTCACCGGTTTCTGCCAGAGTCCCTGAAGCCTTTGGCAAATGGGTTTCTGTCAATTTTCAGCCTTGTAATCTGAAAAGTAAAATAAGACTTTAATTATTTCCAAACATTTAGTTATTACAGAGTCCATTATAACATAAACCTTTTAATCAAACAGTTTTTCTGGCGCTGATAATTTTCCTTGTTAATGTGCATAATTTGCTGCAAACTCTTGAATATATGTAGTATGCATGGATGTACTTTGTTTCCTTGCACATATATGTGAATTAGTGCATGTGTGCGTGTGCATGTTAGCTAATGTCTGTGGAGTTGCCATGGAGTGGGCCAGGCTGTGGGTGGTGTTTAAGGCCCAGCTCTGTGACCCGCATCCAAAGGGACTTTTATAGGCATCGCCACCATGTTCTGACTTCAGCCATCATGCGCAGTGAGCCAGCCAACCCCAGCTAACATCTTACTTCAAAGCTCACACTGACTGGCTCAGTGCAAAAATAGAGACAGAGCAGTAGATTCTCCTCATTGAAGGAGTTGGCTTTTTTAAATTTGGCAGGCCAAATTCAGAAAACATGGTATGGGAAACATGGGACACTGCACAGGCAGTGCAGAAAAGTACTTTAAAAATTCAACTGAAGTAAAAAAAAACATAATTTTGTAACATCATCAGTCCAATAAGCGTTTCCTTGGTAGAACTGGTAAAACACTCCCAAGGAAAACCGCAGGAACTTTCTCTCTCACTCTCGCTCAACTTTGCAAAACACACATACACACTCACGCTCAGAATAAACTGCCTTTAAAATGCAGACTAGACCAACACAGCATAAAATTGTTACGATACAGAAATTATAATTGTTTTTTGTTTTTCTTTTCTACATCTTATAGTCCTCTTCTGTTGTGCCCCAGTGTGACCTGCAGATGTTATTTTTAAACCCTCACTAGTTAGCAATTCTACACAGTACAAAACTACATATCTGTTGGCAACAGGGCAGTCAGTGTAGCACGTGCATGCTGGAAACGCGGGTTTCTTGGCCAAGTTGGTTATTTCAGTGGGTTTAGTTTGAAGAGGAAATGTGGTTGTGTGGAGTTCAACTGTACCTGTTGATTCTGATATGCTGTGACGGTGGTGAACACTGTCTCTGGGAAGGCAAAGGTGCGGGTGCCTTCCCCAGCAGGGACGGCTCTCACTGGGGATAACTCCTCTCCACACTCCTTACGGATCACATGCACCCGAGGCTGGTACTTGTGCATGGAGTGCAGAATGATCTGAACAGGGAGGGGAAAGGGATTCTTTTAGGATTAAATTACACAAAAGCATTGTCATGTTATTTGCAGATATAACACATGATTATGACAGCTGCACACACACACACACACACACACACACACACACACACACACACAATTACAATTAAAATATGCCATAGGCCCTCATTTGTCGAAATGTCAGAATTTTAATTTATTTTTATTTTTTTAAAGTAATCATATTTTCTTCTTCTTGTTATGATATCATTTTAGTGGAATGCTTTTATTATCTTATATTTTTAGTAATAACATTTCTCGTTTTAAAGGATAAAATGATTATCCAAAGATTATCCGAATAAAAAAATGTGAAATCAAAATATGAAATTGCATATTCCTATCATAAAGGGAAAATGCAATTAAAGGGGACACAATGAGATGAGTATTATACTCATCTCATTGTGTCCCCTTTAATTGCAGTTCATTGTGTGATAGCCATGGCTATAATAGCCATGGCTATCACACATAGGAAAAAAAAGATCATATACATATTTTACATACAGTCCTCGTTGTGGCACTCACATGTCCCTGGTCGTCCAGTTCGTTGTTGGTCAGTTTCAGTTTGTCGAAGCTGACCACCTGACGCATCCACGTCTCCCCTGAGGCCGGGGAGTCCGGGTGGATGTACACTCTGGGCGGCACAGGAGAGTCCGCATTCCCCGCTACCATCCACTTGGAGCTGTGGTACACGTACCTTCACAGTTCACACACACACACACACACACACACACACACACACACACACACACACACACACACAGAGAGGTAAAAAATAATACCATGACTCTCTAAAATTTGCATTATTTTTTCATCCTGTTATGCATCCAATTTCACATGCATAACGTAAAAAAGACGAACGATTTATTATTTTTTCATATTTAAAAGTTATTATTTAGGCTATTATTCTCCTTCATTAGGCTCCTTCATTAATATTATAATAAAGTCGGGAGAAACAATCTCAGACATGGGAATTTAACATAGGTCTATTATATAAAAAAATCATATCATAATATCAAATACATTTTTTGTGCGCTACGTTGTATATGATTATGTTTTAAAAAAGCGTCTGCCAAGTCAAATGTCCGCTTAGATTTTAAAGCAGCCTTGAAGCTATTTCTACTATTTTCGTTATATATGCAATTAAACTTGTCAGAGCTTAAAACGATGTAAATGCACATCAGGCTATAAGTCTAACGGCCTTCAGCTAGAAAGCCAACTAATTAGTTCCTCATCTGGCTGAAGGTGTTCATCACCTGCTGTTCAGCGTTTGGTTGAATAAAAAGCTGCAGACTCGCGCTGTGGCCTGCAGCTTTTACTGTGCGCGCTGCATGTGAGCAGCACATTACGGTAATCCACTGAACTCTGTGATATCTTGTCAGCCTGGCTGAATAACACGTCCTCTATAGGATGTCACTCATCACTAAGGATATGTTCACATATAAACGGCTTTGAAAGTCTGAAATGACAGACCTACAATGCAGCAAGACTTGGCTGCATTGTCGTCGTTGCAATAAAAACGCTGCATTGTAACGACATTTGTTGGTTTGACCTGCTCGGGTGGAGAGGTTAGGCATCCAAAAGGCCTTTTTCCAAAAGGGACGGCAAAACCGCCGTGACAGCAGCCCGGTGCCAAGCGCCATTTGTGGAGACAGAGCTGGGACTGCACAATAGAAAAACCCTGGGTTGTCCCAGGAACTGTGTATATGGAGTCTAAAATTAGGACTGTACAGTTCCGGTTCTATAGGACATGCGTGTACCCACTTCTATTATATTTACGGTTTCTGTATCACTTTAATATCAGTGAGTTTTTAAATTGGAATTTGGTTTAGGCATTTCCTTTATTAAAATAATAATAATAATAATAATAATAATAATAATAAAAAAAAACATCACAAGGTTGAATAGCTTCTTTAAGGATATGCCACTGACAGGTATTGTGGAGCGTGAGTGGGCGTGTGTGTGTGTGCGGAGTGTATTTTACCTGTATCGCTTGTTGTCCACGGGGATTATATCCATGGCAATGTAATACTGCTGATGTGGGTCCAAGCCCGTAATCTTTACACGCATAGCGGGGAACATCCGCCTGACAGGAAAAGCAAATAAATCATCTACATTACACATTTAACATCAGCTGCAGCCTGCATGGATTTACAACACACACTTATTATTAATAATAATCACCATCATCATAATCATTAGAAATTACTGTATAATCAAGTCTGTCAAGTACTTCTGTTATCTGGATCAAATCCTGGTTTTAATAGCTAAATTGCTAATATAGTGACTTTTATCTGATGAATCTCTTATATTATGCTACATATTCCTAAGCATGCTTTTATTATAGGCATGTCTTACTTCCTCTCAGTATAGTGTATTGTAAGTTATATATTATGATTTTAAGTTGATTGATTTAATGTAAACACTGAGCACGTTACATTTTTTCCTCCCTTACCGTCCAGCCTTGGTGATGATCATTTCCGTGCCGATCTCGTGGAAGCGTTTCCACAGGTCTGATCCCTGCAAGTCCACGCGGGTCTCTTCTCCGCTGCCGGTTACCGGGGCCGTGCACACAGCTGCAGGCTGCGGGCTCTCCAGCAGCGCGTCCTCGCTCTCTGCTGCACGTTAGAAAGAGGCGAGATGAACGCGTTATAATAGAAACATATTCAAGCCAGGAGTTATTCTCTTCCAAGGGACTTATAGAAAGGGCTCTTTTCTGAATACATTGCAAAAGCACACAAACACGTTTTGGATTTGACATATAGCCCATATGAATATGAATATTATATTATTATATTATATACGTCCATACAATTGAAATCCTCCCATTACAGGGACTGTAATTATTTTAAGATGCAAAAACCTCTGTAGCCCACAAAGAAGTCTTTTTTTTCTGACAAACTATAACGTTATTTTATATTGCAGGGAGATTTAATTGCACACTTTTTTATAATAACGTTCAATAAAGTCACTCTTTAGTGATGCACTGAAAGTTTTAGAATTTGTAAGAATATTTTATGTGTCTTTTAAACAATAAGGTCACCCTCCACTAATTACCGAATATATGAACCACAATATATTATGATACAGGAGGAAAATGCCAACTTTACTATACATTCACTATAAGTCCACTTAAAGTCCCAGTAGGAACTGTATAATGATTTTGATGATGGAGTACTTGAGTTAAAATGTGTTTTAATATCGGGGACATGTTTGGAGGACACTGTAATAGCAGTGTTTATGTGTCTCACCGCTGTTGTTATTTGCACTGTTCAACACAGGCCTCGCCAGGTGGTGGGAATTTATGGACATTAGAAATGGGCCTAACAAGCCAAACTAACACAAAGACAAATCCTCAGCCAAGTTCAGCACAGTGAAATGTGTGAGGGCCGGTTGGTTCGTGCTCTCTGCAGCCCTCTGAGCGTCCTGTCCGTGGCACTCCCGGCCTTTATACGCTGCTAATTGGCGTGTTTATGATTGCAACACAACTCATAAAGCAGCTCACATTAGTCACACTCACACCACTCATATTTACTAGACCGGTGCCACGATATCATATCACATTTCCACTGAGAGGCTCTGGCCAAAGCAGATCATTATTTTGCCTAATAATCTGCAACTTTTGCTTCTTATTACTGAATTTTCCTCGAAAATAGGCAGAAGACTGCATGCATGAGCGTGATGTGGAAAAAACGGTGCTGCTTCTTATGAAATAATAAATGTCAGCGAGGAGCGAAGAGCAAGTTTAAATAATATCCTAAAAAATAATACGGTATTAAATGCGCAAGGCCTATTACATAATGGTATTTGTAGACTACCAGTAAAAAAAAAGAAAAAGAAAAATTCCCTCTTATATTTTGATCAAAGGCAATATTTAGGCTAATCTAATATTGGTATATTTTTTAGTAGACCTGCATGGAATGATATTCGGAGTAATTTGGTATTTTTGCCATTTCAAGAACCAGTCATTATTAGGCCTATTTATTTTTTATTTGTCTGTTATTGTAGTAATTTCTGTTGTTCTTATTATCGGCTTTATTATTTAGTTGTTCTGTACTTACGGGATCCGTCACTGGCACATTCCGCCTCGCTGCCCCGGTCGCTGGTGCACGCTCTGTCGGCTCGCGGCCCGGGACTCCCGGTTAGATCAGAGACATCAGTTCCGTCCTCGTACCCGGGGGACACAGCATCCTCTGCGGCCGTCCTGCGTCTCTTCTCCGCTCCGATCAGCGCCTCCACGGAGAAAGCATGAGCCTTGACGCTCAGCGCGCACGGGGACCGCCGCTTCTCTGCCATTTCTCTCCGTCTCCAGACAGAAGAGCGAGAGGAAGGAGAAGGCGTCACGAGCTCACAGGGAGCAAGAAAAGTTCAGAAACACAGACGGATGTAAAGAAAAAAATAGTGACTCCACGGTGACAGTCCGTGCGGCGGTGTGTCCTTCCTCGTGCCGAACAGCAGAGGACACACAGGGAGCCGAGACGAGCTGTAATAATGTCTCCGTTATCCGTGAGAGCAGCGCGGACTTTTGGAGAGTGTCAACAACCGGAGCTTAGAGGAGAGCCGGAGAAAGGGACCTGTCAATCACAGCGCACAGCAACCAATCACGAGTAATCACAGCCCCCCGGAACTCTCCCCTGGTCCCGCCCGCTGTGGGGGCCGCTCGTGCCGCCTTATGTGGTAAAAGTAGAGCTGGTGAATGAATCATGTCTTCAGGAGAAGGAGCGCGAGGAGCGTCTCTCCGGAGCATTGCGCGCATTTTCACACACCGGCCCGACATGCTTTGCATATATGTCCATTAGTACCTTCTGCACGGTGGACACTTGTAGCCTCATCCTGGAATTGAACATTTATAAAGCATGTTTCATATAAAGATCTCCGTGTTTGTGCATGTGATAATCATTTCAACTATGGGCGGCCAAAATACATTTGGTTAGACTCCTGATACGGTATCTGGCCGAAATATTTGTTCTGATTTTGTTTTGTTTTTCTTTCTTTTGTACCCTTCAATCTTAAAAAAAAATCTGAATTATGAAAATAGGTATCCCAATGTTGTCATCCATCATCTCCGCCCATGTAATTGAAAAAACATCAAATTATTATAACAAGATGTATTTAATATACAATTAGCAAACAAACACACACATATTATGCAGCTTGGAATTAGTGTATGAAGCGAAATATTGGTAACAATGTCCTGAACTTTAGTGTGCAAACAAATCCCTGTCTTTGTTTCACTGCAACAACACAAATGGTCTGAGATGCTGCAATTGTACTAAAATAAAACCGTAGTCTAACATACCATAGATAGCAACCATGATAGGCCATGTTTAAATTGCACAAGGACTACAGGCTTGGCCTACACATAAGTATAAATACAGATGTCAATATAATTAATTATCATTAAACGCGTTCAGTGGTTGCTTTTAATTATTTTGGTTTTCTAATAAACTATTCCAACGTCTGCATAAGTCGGTGAATAAGTAAAAACATTATAGGTCATGATTGAGATAATCAAGATAATAGAAGTGATTTATTAGTCAGTACAGAGATGAGTTGGATTCCCCCTTTCGCGCACGTTCGGAAATAATCTCCCACACTTTTATGGCTGCATAAATGAGCGTGTGGTGACGCGCGGAATGCGTGTTGGTGCGGATGCGTGTTGAGGCTACAACATATGGATGTGGAGGACCTGGCTATAAATAAACAGACCAGGGAGCTCGTGCGTGTGTATGTGCGCGTGTGTGTTTCTGAACCAGACTCCTTGATATAAAGAAGCCGTTTGGAGACTCAACACACAAGTGACTGCAGAACAGTTCAATATGAAGAATATAGATCATCTCATATGCTTGATCCAGCCGATGCCTAATTTATCTGCTCATGTGTTACTTAGCTACGTTTGTTTTAGCTACTTATCAAAGTCTTAATTGTATTTGATTATATGAAATGCCATTAGTGCCATCAGGACTGAATTAAAGTTTCCTATTTGCTGCAGTGATGTTTCCTCCGCTAAACTCACTGCAAAGCTGCAGGCCTCTCGTGGCCGCTTGGTTAAATAAACAGCACGTCGCCATCGTTTATTGGCATAAATTCAGTGTAAATGATTGGACGTCAAGAGGAGGGCCCGTGCCCGTATCCGCGTGAGTTATCAGATCAAAAGCCTCGTGTTTCACTTCCCGTGGGCATTCAAGAATGTCATATTCTTAATGAGTCCGTGAGAATTAAATAGGCTCTGTTTGAAATATAGATCGATTCAACCCAAGCCTAAAGCCCCACGACTTCTCCCAGCACTGGCACAAATAACCTCTTATTTTACAACTATATTGTTTGCTCTTGAAGGTGAAATCAAATACATCAAAATATAAATTAATTTTATACATTAATTATTGCCTATTATTATTTATGTCCCCTCCTAATGGCCTAATTACATTAAATAAGACTATTTTTACAATTAGCCCAAAAACATAACATACACTACCCCCCCCCCCCCCCCCCCCCCCCCAAATAATACATTTTTTATCCCCCCAAAAAACTTGTATTCCTTTTTACATATATTCCGATAAATGTTGCCGTCGAGGAAATTATATAATAAATAAATAAATAAATAACAAATGAAAAGAATAGCATCGACAATCACACAACAACAAACAACAAAAATAACAATTCTTTTTATATTTCACTATTTTAATGTATTTTATTATAATATGGTATTTTATAAACATCAAGCATTCAGTTTGGATAAATGGTTCGTTCAGCAGAATGCCCAGGACTCTGGCTCTCATTAGACCCACCACTTTAATCGCATAACTGTTAATTGGCGCAGTTTTATTATATTAATATGAACCGTTGGCTTCAATCAGACCTCACCAAGAAACACATTTTAGTTGTAACAGTGTAGCTTTATAAATACACGTTGTTGTTTTTTTATTCAATAAAATTACATCGTTTTTGTTTCTAATTGTCATTGTTTATAATCTTCTATTTTTTCGTTAGAAGGTGCACTTGTCCTTGCATATTAGGGCTCACTATACCATCTGCCGTTGGTGTACGATTATTATAGATAATAATACCTTATAATATAATCATAATTTTACGGATTGATTAGAAGGATTAAAAAGAAGCCTCACACACTACAACCGTCAGGGAATATCATTGATAAATAAAGCGATAATTAAAAAATAATAGTTGATTCATTCATACACTTTTAACATAGTTGATGTAGCATCTAGAAACAAAGTCACTTCTACAGCCCTGTCTCTGGCCGAAATGACCGGAAATTATTGTGTAATAATCTGATCTGGGCCTCTCTAAATATACCCTCGTTTCTTTCTCTACGGCTGGGGGACGACTCAGTCTAAAAATAGTGTGCACCCCTCTGTCGCTGACCCTTTCTGCCAGTCTGGCAGCTCCTCAAAGATGAACGGAGCTCAGTTTTGGACATAATTGACTAGAAAAATCCTGGGCCTTGAATATTTTTTTATTTCTTAAATTGTTATGTGTATTTAATTCTCCTATGGGCTGTGTGTTAGACTCTCTTGTCTCACTGCTTATTGTGTTTCACGTCTGTTGAGTGTCTCAGTTTGTCAGCACCTGAACTTGATGTGATAGGCCTACATTAAAAACCAAACAAAAACACGCTGAAATCTAACCGGTATCCTTTTATTCGTGCATGAAAAATGTAAAATAGGTTATTTTTTGTTAAACAGGTGTAAATCGCAGGTTGCCCCTTCACCCAGGAAACTGAGCGCGAGCTGCTGCACTTTGATTTATTAATGCATAGTCTTAACCCACCATTTTGGGCGATTATGAACAATTAGGCTACGTAAATAACGAATATACTTAACATAACATAAACAGGAAACGTTTTCCAGTTGAATAATATGCCTAGGAATATAAAATTATCTTTAAATATAATAGGCCTAAATAATTGTGTTATCCTAGCAACAAAATTTAAAACGGTGGCTAGCATTTAAAAAATATATATTATTCTTTCTTTTTTCTTTTTTTTTGCAATTTAGCCTAAATTAAACAATCACGTGCAGGTGTGTGCTTTGTGCGTCATTCAGTCAATCAGAGCCCGGCCCGTTTATTCAAGTGTCCTTTTAAAAAAACGTTTTTTCAGTGTGAATGTAGGCGTTACCCACTGCGCACTGAATAGGCTGTTTATTAAAAACCTTTGACATAATTACCTGTGAGCTTTGAAGGGACGCGGGGTAGAGTAGATGTGCCGTTTGGGAGTCTGGGTAATACATTGTTAACAGTTATTTAGCGCGTGCTAATGGGCACGTGGATCACTGCCAGTTATTTTATGGCGGAAGTGGCATGAGCGGCAGGGAAGGTGTGTGGGTTTCTGCCTCTGTGTGTGTGTGTGTGTGTGTGTGTGTGTGAGAGAGAGAGAGACCTACATACAGTACAGTGGTAATACAGTATTTTTTTTTAAAGCTTTCAGAAGTGATGCCTTTTCTTGTTTCATTTGGGCAGCAGTAGCTCAGTCCGAGGGGACTTGGATTGAGAACCACAAGGTCTCTCGTTCATGTCCCCACACGGGCTAAGTAGATGGACTTTGAGCTCTAGAGGTGCCAGTTTGTCTCCTGGGCACTGCAGAGGGTCCATTGAGCAATGCACCGAACCTCCAGGGAGTCTGCATGGGCATCCCCCTAACTGTGACATTTTGACACTCTGTTACAAAATCACATTTTCAGACATGATTATCATGGTCATATTTTAATATCTACAGAAAATATATCAATCAAATGAATCTTTTTCTTGTTTATTAGTCGTTTTGTCTTTTTTTTTTGCAAATAGATGCCAAAAAAAGAAAGGCAAAGTGATAATGCAAGGAAAATATTTTAAAAAGCACTGGATCATCAACAATATTCTGTTATATATATGATAAATATACTATCAATACATGGTTTTCTTTTTAATTATCACAGTATCAATACCAGCATATAGCAACACCCCAACTCTCTCCTTTAATTCATGTATATAGACATAATGGCCTATGTGTAATGTGTAAAAATAGAGTAAAGAAATTGAATTTCCCTCTTGATTAATAAATTATGACTTCTTCTTCTCTCTTGGGGACAGAGTAGCTGAGTTGAGTGCTACAGTGTATCCGTAGAAAGAGTGCAGTTTCACAGCAGAGAGTGATATATACAGAGAGAAATGCAGCATCCAGCTTCAGCCATCTGCCTCCCTCAGATTCAGGGCTTTCCCGTCACCCTTGCGGCCCGTCCTGGGAGGCCGAATCCAACACAAGAACTGCCGGATCTTCTGTATGGCTCCACTGGGGAAGTCATAACTTGAACTCCACGTCTATCTGCAGTTGTGCCAACAGTGCAAAGCAAACGGCCAGAGCCCCTGTGAGCATATCCTGCTTATGCTGGCCCAGAGTCCCTCGTCATCCAAGCGAAGTGACCCCTGCTCTCTTTCATAAAGTTAACCTTCCATTGAAAACGTGGTATTTACTGACATGCTTGATAGGAATTGATGGATCTATGACATTTATTGAATTTTTTTACGAGCCGGTTCTGGTCATGACGCCGTTTATTCAGGCCTCTGTGCGCCTCGGATGTTATTCAAGTTGAACTCCTGCTCTGGCTGCAAATGCTCGTCTCTCACACACACTTAGGCACACACAGACAGATAGAGAGACACACAGATGACTCAAGCTCTCTGTAACTGTGAGTTACAGCCTGAAGCTGCTGGACTGGCTCTGGATTCATCCTCTTATTCACAGATCAAAAATGCACTGCTGAGCTAAGCCAGGTCTGTCACTACACAGCCTATCACATCATAATTTCTACGACATCAAACTGAAAAACATTTAGGAGGATTCTTTCACTGTCCATAAATGCATGTTATCAACGTCCAAAGCCAGGGTTGAACAAAATATCTGCTATCCATTAGGTAGAAATCAACGTTTAGAACTAATAGATTGGAGAGGGAGCAGAAGGTCAGAACTGTGACAACACTGGAAGAAAACTTGAGTCTCTTTTAAAAAAAAAAAAATCCATCAGATTTTAAGATATCTGCACCAACATTTGCTGAGTTTTCACATTTTTAAGAGCGCACATGCTAATGTGCTCTTTATACAGCAGGCAGACTAAAACCTCAGATTATTGAGACACATACTGATTGATCTTGATATTTCAGAGCAGTCATTAAACACATACAGTCTCTCCCATATTAGTGTGATCTTGTCATTTTAAGAGAAGCATTACATGTTAATGTTTAAAAATGAAACATGTTTGTTCCTCTCACCAATTTAGAAATATAGCATAATGATTTCTAATGTTTTTATTGGAGATTGGAGTGTTATGGTTTAAGGATTATCATAAGATCAAACTGACAAGTTAATTTGTTAGGTCATCATATATACAGTTTGGTGCTGGTTTAAATGTTCCACATTTTACATTTTCTGGTTCTACAAATCACTGTAATGTGGAGAGTGGCTGTAGAGTTATTAAGACTGAGTGAGAGACCCGATTCTTTTTTGTGCACAGACATTTTTTTATTTTAAGTGTCACCAACGAGGATTTACTAGAATAGTCTAAAATACAGCCATTTAACTAATGACAAATCAAGTTGTAGTGTGTTTTAAATTTGACATGTAAACAACTGCACACTGTAACGTTATGACTGTCTACCTTGAACATCAGATCCCGTATCTACGGGACACACACTTAATTGAGTGAAGTTGTAACTGATGAGTTGTCTCGCATGTAGCCTGTTGCCTGTTGCCTGCAGTATATGTTAGCCAGCTTGCTTGCTAGCTAAGATTGGTTCATATGATAGCATAAATATTGTGCGATGTGATGTAAACATGACAAGCTGCACATTGTTCATATGTTTATAATCCCTTGTTAATCATTTCCACAACTTATAAAAGACTCAAAGTTGTTTCTCAACAGAGTGATACGAAAAAGTGGTGCAGGAATACGGTAAAATCTGCATGCAAAATTCTCTGCATGAATGGTTCCAGCACCATGATGTCCCCCCTGTTGAACCAGGATCTGTTGCCTACTCACCAAGCTCTTTTTCAGGCATGACACCAGCGACACTCCCCACCTCCGGCCTGAAAACCTCCTCCTCCCAGCGGCCCAAAACAAAGCTCCTGTACTTTTGGCAGCAAACTATATGGCCTGTGACCTATGATCAGTTGGAACCAGGGATTTCATTGGTCAAACAATATTTGATATCTGAGACATCTGAGGCTCGTCCAAATAATTTGTTCCCCGTACAAATGTTACGCAGCAGCCTGCAAGCATTCATAAGAACCAATAAAATCAGCTACAGTGTCACATGACAGGAGCATATTGCATCATTTTGTGTCATGTTTTTGTATTTTTTAATGGCTCTGGATTGGCCCATTTCTCTGCCCAGTGAAGGCATGCCTATCAAAAAGTAATAAGTTTGAATCATATGGTGATTTAATTTGGTCTAAAGCAATTATGGGGAACTTGTATTTATGCAACCACAACAGCAAAAATAAACCTTTTTTTTTCCTTCCAGAGGGGCAGCTTAGCCACAGAGGGCAACTTCAGCCCGGCCTCGTGCTCGTCCCTGTTTTCAGAGCAGGGCTAAAAGCAGGTAGCTGGAGGTTGCTTGGGTGTTATTATCAATAGATTAGTTTGATATTGCAAGATATTTTAATGGAAAATAACTACATTATTCAGGGATGACATGCTTTCAAAATGTGCGCACCACTGTTGTGAAAGAGGGAAGTTAATACGTTTGTCTTCATGATAATCTGTAGTCTGGTTATGTAGCTGTGCTGTATGTTATTGATTTTAAACTTCAAGCAGGTTCAAAGAGTCAACGGCTCTGCAGGACTGGCTCCAGTCATATTTACCCGAGTCAGCAGGAGACTCAGTTATACATATTTCTCCGGCTGATCTAAGCTCTATTAATTACAAAGCTGAGTCATAATTTGCGGAAGCATACTGTTCATTTGCTGGCATTGGACATACTGTAAAACATGCTCATTGTGTGTGATTGGTCCAAAATACGTTAAGCTCCTCAATCTCTATTGCTGCCAAGTCAACCTGCTCATTTCATCACAGCCTTCATCTGGATCCTACATGGGATGTGATTGGTGACCTCCTGGCTGAAGCTGCTTGGTTTGACCCCAGCCAGAGACCTTAAGCAAGACTCCAGATCCTCAAATGCATGACCTTTTTAAGGTGCTTTGAATGCCAGTGGGCTAAATAGGAAATGTAATGTGTTTAATGCGGTTACACAGCAACTAAACAACTCGTCTCATTACCTCAGTGCCTCGAAGACAGACAGAGAGGAGGGGCAGTCGGGATGGGCAGAGAACAAGCAAGCAGGTGCTGTTTTTATGACTCTTTCTCCATCCAGAGAAAAAGAGGTGAAAACATTTTCTCCTCTCATAACCAGTGAAACTCAATTGTGTGTGTGTGTGTGCATGAGGTCATTAGAAGGAAGGATTGTGTATGCATAGGTTTTGATTATCCCCTATTGTTTACTGCCAGGATATTCTTTAAATCATAGGTGTTTGTAAGTCTGTGTGTGTGTCTGCATATACGGGTAGTCTGTCATTGTGTGTAATCGCCTCAATAGTTTCCTGTGATTAGGCTGCATAATGAGCTGCTAAAAGCACACAGATTAGAACTATGGTTAATTAAGCTCAAAGTACTCCAGACTTTTTTTCTTTGGATGTTCCTCTCTCCTTTGCCCACGCAAACACACACACACACACACACACACACACACACACACACACACACACACACAGACACACACACACACACACACACACACTAATGAGTGCAAAGCTCATCACGGAAACACCGCAATTTGAAAATAACAACAATCATAAAAAACCATACAAACATCTGCAGCTCGTAACTGACGTCTCAGGCCAACCCCAGCACACGTGCCTCTTAAAACTGGAGAACAACGGTTATTTTCATCTCTTAGATGTTGGAGTTTTATTTCTTTTCTCTTTCTCTGGCTCAACTGGAACCGTTTAGGCGTTTTTTAATCAAAGAACGGAGTCGTTAAAATTGAGTATTGGCGGGGAAGGCGTCCGGTAAGCCTGCCTCTCCTCCTTGCCTGCATTCAGCGTCCACCCCAGAGCTAACTAGCATTTAGCGCAGATTTAAGGAATGCTGTTTTATTACTGTATTTAAGAAATGTCTGCGTTAAAACGTGCACAGAACATGCATATGTATATATGAAATTTTACTACCTTGTTACGAAATAAAGCGTTTCTGTGTTTTCTCGCCAGTTTCAGTTACTATTTTAAAACCTTTTAGGGATTCTAATTGGTCGTAATGACACAGTTTTAACTGGGGAGAGATGGAACAAACTCTGAATGAGACTCAGAACATCAAAGATTTTTTATACATACCGATTCACAATTACACACACTCAAAAACACTGTTCCTTTCAACCACGCATGCACAGTATGAAACGTCGCAGGTCATTTGTCAGTTGTACATTAGTGAGTAATGTGTTTCTGTTGAATAGGCACTTTTTCACTGTTACACATGTTGTGTGTACATTATGCACAAATGCAAATTCAACCTAACATGATTGAAGTGGATGTAGTAGTCAGTTTAGTTGTTAAGATGACTGTAAAGGTATAACTGGGGCTCATATTAAGCAAACTCTTGTTGTGAAGTCTAAGAGTGACCCAATCTCAATAGATCACGATTATCATGCCAATGAGACACAAGGATTTACTCTGTGTGATTCATTATTTTTTCAAACAAGAAAAAATCAAATTGCTTAGTGTTGTTCTGCAAAAACTGTTTCTGTTATTTCCAAGAAATCCTCAATATTTAGGCTAACAATTAATGTCTGAAATGACCAATAATCTAAAACAAGCATGAAATAACAGGAAATTGTTTTAAATGTACAAAAAAAGAAAAACTTTAATAGACAGGAATTATACTTTAAACAAGAAATGAGAGAAAACATATGATAAGAGGAATTTAGTTTTTACAACAGTGAAAGCGATTGCAAACATCAGTGCCTGATGTTTCTCTTAAATTTGAGTTTTTTATGCTGGGAGAAAATTGATTAAAAATGTATATTGATTTGTTTTTACATCTGTATTAGTATTTTAAATAACAACAAACACTAAACACTGTTTACAAATTCAGCAAGATATTACAAAAACAGTACAGAATTTACATACACAGACAAAAACCAATAGGACGTACAGTAAAAATACAGTGTAAATATCAACCGAGGTACAAAGCTGCTTAAGGTGGTGACTATTGACTTCTCACATTAAGTATAATGTTACTGTGCAAAGATGTCAGGGGATATTTATATCATAGTGTCTATACAACCAATGAAAGTTTGCAATGATCGTAGTTTTTTTCATAACATATCTGAGATCAACAAATTAGTGTGAGGTTTGTGTGTATTTACATTTCAATAGAATTAAGGGTCTGAAACTTGCCACAGTGAAAGTGAGTCCTCTTAGATGACTGTCCCCTACCAGTACCCCAAATATAGCCAACACTGGGTCAGGCTCTGCCACGTGTCCCAGGATATCAGACAGCGTTTTTAAATATTGTGTTTCAAAAAATTGGATAATTTTGGGCATGGCCAGAACATGTGCCCCCAGGAGGCAGGGAGTACCTCACAACAGTCACACAGAGGATCTATATTAGGATATTAGAGACATTTAGAGAGCTTGACCTTTTAAAAGATGGAGACGATGCAACACCCTTAACTGAATAAGACCAAGACTGGTACATATAGACGCTGACTGAACACCTTCTGTGCTCCTATCCATCACTCCTCCATGAAGCTAAATAGCTTGTTGGCTAATAATCTGTGAGTAGAAGTAAAGATTTTTTCTCTTTTTTTGTTCAACCAGCTTTTTTCTTTTTTTTTTCTCATACATTTTTGGCATTTTTCATCCTATACTAGTGACAGAGAGAGAATGGAAGGGTAGACAGAGAGGAAGACAAGCCTTAGTAGTATGTGCTCTCCCAGTGAGTCACCAGGACGTCCCTAGCATTTTATTTTAAGCAGTTTGATAACTGATGTAGTATTTGACAACAAAACGTTTATTAAGTTCTTCATGTACTGCTCAGTCCATCTGTAGATTTTGTTCATACACGGAATTGCATGCACATGTTTGCACATGTGCATGTCTGCATTATACACAAATGTGCGTGCACGTGTATACATATGTGCACCTCTCTTTATTTGTAGCCATATAGCTGCAGTGATAGAGCCTCGGGGCGAAATGTGTTTTTGATATAGAGTCTCTTCCTCTCCCGGCATGCCTCTAATACTCTCCCTCTTCCCAGGATAACAGGGTCACAGCATGGAGACCTCAACGACTCCACACCTGGAATAACACCACCCAGAATATCCGCTCCGCTCCGCCTGTGAGCCAGTGTGTGTGTACAAGTGTGTAAGGGAGATAGGAAAAAGAAGAGAGCGGCTTTATGAATGACAGGGAGAAGGAGGTCGTGTGGTGCAGTCAAGTCATCTGTCTCGCTAATTCCTTTTTCTTTTTCTCTCTCCGTCTCTCTCTTTGACACATACTCAGGCACAAACGGAGCACTCTGGTGTTTTTCGCGATGGCCTGTTATGCAGTGGAGGAAATATGAAACACCCTAAGGCATTTGTCAGCGGTCACTTGCATGTTCTTACTCTTTACTTATGTGTGTGTGTGTTCGCTAGGCGCATTTTAAACTTACAAACCAGCGTGCGTCACTCTTCCCCCTGACACGCCGCTGAGGTCTGATTAATAAAAGATGAGTTTAGGGGAAGTATGAGTGTTTTGATTCCCCCCTCCTCTCCACGGAGAAAAAGAAAAGAAAAGACGGGATGAAAGACGGGGAGAGAAAGAAAGTGGAGCGACAGAGGGCAGGGTCCACTCTGATCACCCCAGGACCGCACTGTGAATGGGCCGTTCACCCAGAGAGAGAGGGAGGGATGGAGAAAGAGAGGGATGAAGTGAGGACACAGAGAGAAAGAGAGAAAATTCATATATCCACCACTGTTTGATGCCTGTGGTGTGCCTCTGTAACTATAACCCTCTTTCTTTAGCTTGCTCTTTCCCTCCTTCTCCCAGATTCCCCCTCCTCCTCTCTCTCCCCATCTTTTTTTTTTTTATATCCCTCTCTTTGCCCTCTTCCTGCTGATCTGTGCCAACCACCATGAAACCACCGCCACATTAGAGCCTTTAACGGGCACTGCCTGGCATCCTGCTCTGTCCAAACATATTATAGCCCAGTCGCACACGCACATGGAAGCGTGTGTGTATGCGTTTTATACAGTTTTCTGAATTCACAACTATAGGGTTTCACCGTATATTAAGAGCAGGGGGATATTTTTCATCCTTGCAAAACTGCCACGTGTCATTGTGGCTCCAAATAAACTCCAAAGATGTTGACTGCTTCTAACAGATGGAGGGAGAAGGCGGCAAATAAACGGTTCACATATACCGACAGAAAAATGATATTAAAGCTGAAGAATTTACTAGGAATATGGTTTGGACTGATGTTTATAGAGTGGAATATTATTATTAAATTCCGACTCCATGCTGTACTAGTACAGTATTATAGAAAAGAGTATAGAATAAGACTGAGCTGTGCCTTTTTCCCCAATCTGCCCTTATCCTTTCATCATTTATCGATCCACCCTCCATCACTTCTCTGTTTATTGGCCCATCTGTGCATTCATCATTCATATATTTCAGAAAATTAAGGCTTGTTGACTTTATTTTACCCGCACACCAGCTGAGTCACTGGCAGTCCTTCACTCAGACCCTCTAATTACTGCAGAAAACTACACATTTTGACACAGTTGACTTGTTAGTGTGTACATGTGTGTAACTGTACTCATTCTTTCATCTCTCACATGAACTGACCATCTGAGCATTGTCTCATACCCACACACATGCCCACGTGAGGATTTTACGATTTGTTAATGAGGCAGTGAGGATGTTGCTCACACCCGTGCGGAGGAGGATGCAGCTGGACGGCACTGACCACACCTGCTGACTTCACATCACCCACACCAAGGTGATGTTTGTTTGTTGTCTCGTGGTGTAGAGATGAGATAACGTTTTTGGGAGGTGATTTTACCACATGGGAGCAGAGTGGCTAGTTAATCATGAGATCCTGTTAGTGAGCAGCCTTCGTTTTATCCTCCGAACCCCTGCCAGCTGCAGGAGCACTGACCTGTACCTGGTACTGACCTTTGACCACCCTATGCATCAAATGTACACACATATCATACACCTCTGCAGTTCCTCTCAGCTCTAACAAGCGATTAAGCATATTGTAGCATTTTGTTTTTGTACTTTCAGCCTGTAATCTCTTTAATAACCCCATTTCCAGCCACAGTAGCTTAATGCTTAGCACCGGCAAGAAGTTAGTGACTAGCTGGTGAAAACAGTGGAGAATCTAGTAGCTAAAGAGCTAAATATTTGGTCATTAGTCAATGGTCACAAAAAATAAGATACAGGGTGAATTATAGAATATTCACATAGACTGTATATGAAAAGCAAATGTAGCCACCATAATGTCAATCATTGATTTGTGGGTTACAGTTTTGAAGCCTCGAGTATAGCCCTCACCATCTTGTTTTTTGGTGCCAGAATTCAAATAGTGGAGCTAAATTATCAGCGAGTACAAGTGCTAGTTAGCTAGCTTGGTTAGCATTGTGCAAAAAAAGCCGATCAACCAAAATATGACAATTATCTTGATACATTGAAAAAACACTGCGAATTGATCAAAGTTTTGAGATGAAAACATGAACAAAATCGCCTATAACATTCTCTGCTCTATTATATTTTTTTCGTAATGGGACCATAATTCACAAAATGAACATCATACTGTATTGAGGAATAAATTAAACTAGCCACTGAGTCCATAAACTCATTGAGAAAATGTTTACTGAGGTAATAAATCAAGTGAGAAGTAGTTATTTTCTCATAGCCTTCTATTCAATCTGACTTCCTTTTGCAACCGCTGGAGTCGCCCCCTGCTGGCCATCAGAAAGATTGCAGGTTTAAAACACTTCCGCTTTGCCTTTACTTTTCAGTCCCGGAGCTTGACATTTGAATGTTTATATGTCCAGGGGTGGAGATTGCAGCTTTAAATCACTTTTAATATTGCTCTGTATTATTTGTGTTCATAAGCAACTGGTGTCTGTCAGGTTTTTCAACAACTTTATATTGTCAGTGTTGATTTTAGAACTTGTTCTGCTGCCCTCAAGTGGCCAAATAACAAAAATAATGAATAATGCAGCTTAAAGATAAATGTGTTTTAAACAGATTTAAGCTACATGTATCAAGCAGTGGAAATGTGGAAGATTATGGCATGGTTCTGCAATTCAGATCCACTTAATATATACTATAAATACAGAAATAACACGACTAGCACATTCCAATATATGAAAAAATGAGCATTTTTATGCTTTACAATTTTGCTGTCATTTCCAAAATACATGTATTGTGCAAAATGTTATTGCACAATACTATATAATATCAATCCATGACAGATGGATAAAAATAATGGATGTAAGTCTATCTTGCTCTGTGCCACATTGTTCACAAATCCGTTTATATTAAAAAACCTAGCTGTATTCATTCTCAGCCGCATGGATCAAAATAAGGTGTGTACGACCTTTGTGGTTGATGGACTAAGGAAGTTAAGCAGTGTTTGTGTGACAAGTGCACACAAACATACACACACTGCATCTTGTAGAAATGAAACATTGCATAAAGCCACAGCATTAAGGCTCAGAATCAGGCGGCCTTGGCCTAATCTGTCCTGACTGTGTGGCGCTGTGAAAGCCCAGTTCCAGAGGTTCCGAGTGCTACTGAGCCAAGAAAAGGTCCTTTGGTTAGACTGCACAGATTAGCAGCAGGCTTTACTGTCAGGGAGTATCAGCGTCCGTGTCCTTTGACTCTATGGTTATGTAAACAACATTTATAGGATTTTTAAAAACACCCGTGTGTTACTGGGGGTTGTAGGAACAGTTAATGGTGTATGTGACAGTTTGTTTCCCTTTCATAATGGGATCTGAGCAGAGCAGGTAATTACAGCAGGCAGTCTCTTGGGCTGCACAGGGATGAATGTTTACCAAGCTGGGAAAAAAGCACAATGTAAGTGTTTGAGCCTCAAAGTATCTGCGGTATTAGTGACATACACCCAGAGAAATCACTAACACCCTAATGATTTGCTAACCTTACGTATTATACAGTCTTCCTCTCATCTTTTGACGTCTCTCCCTTCTATTCCTTTTTTCGCTGCTTTCATAATTTATGCCAGCATGCTGCCTATATTTCAAAACAGTGTGGACAGAGTTGCAGTGAGGAAACAGATACTGTAATTATTCCATAAATCATCAGTTTATAAGACTGTTGAGGAGTCCTGTAAATACTGCAGAGAAGTATTTGGCTGTCCAGCTGTGTTTGGGTCAAAACATAATTCTTATCAAAAGCCTGCGTAAAGAGACCAGTGCTCAGATAGACAGACAGATATTTAGGGTGAATATGTCATTTTTTGTTTTCATGTATATTCAACTTTCTTTTGAAGCCTGGCTATATAGTCAGACCTTTGATTTACAGCTTGGATTCTGAACTGCAGTTTACAACTTTAAATAGGTCATGTGTCTTTTCTGCAGAGTTTTAATGTGTTTTCATCAGCCTTGGCCCAGCGGCACGAAACAAAGTTGTTTTTTATATGGGTCCTGATTTGAAAATGTTTTGGAAACCTTGACTTTATAGAGCACTGAGCTCCAAAACTTGTCACGATGTTTCCCTATGTGAGTCAGTCTGCAACACAACTGTTATTATACAAGCTGGTGATGAGTGAGAGGAGTAATCACTTTTGTTTTGCTGGAATATCTATAACTATATAATAATTGTTGTAAAAGTTGTTGGAGAATCAGCGATGGTCATCTAGAGAAATTGTGGCGTATTGTTATCAATTTTCCAAAGCAAAATACATTCTCCCTTTGAGATAAAAGTTATAACAACTTGCCCACATAGTTGTTTAATAATTATACTTTTCAAAATAAAATCCAGGCAAAAGACAACTTTTCTAGCGGTCCAGGATCCTGATGAATTCGATAGGATAATTCTCAGGCCACAATTACAGTCCAGTGTCATTATTCACTGTCAACGCAGGAATTGGAATTCACAGTGAGGAATGTGGCAAAGCCTGGAGTTTGTATCTATCACCATCCATCATCCAAGTTTTTGCAGAATTGACCAAAATCAACAATCTGTCTGGCAATAGGGTTGTATCTTTCTACCCATCACTGAAAGTGGAAAATCTTAAAAACTAAAAATATTTGGGATCTTCTTTCTTTTTCCTTTGCTGTTTTTTTTGCCCTCTCTATGGCTGAGGAGACACTAAGATTTGACTGGACCTATTTGCAAAATTTCACACATTTGCATGCATGGGCCAATAATTTTTGAGGAAGATACAGTCCACAAAGAAGGAAGAGACAAGTAAGAGGAGAAGACATTAAAAATGTAGCTGTTCATATTGTTGTTGTACACTCACTGGCTGGAAAACAGTTCTGATATCTGTTGATCAGACTGCCGTGTGGCTGATGGCAGCAGCTAAATCCTCTTAAATACCGTGAGGCGGTGAGAGGACAAAATCCAGTGAGCAATCCAAACACGGTGAAAGGGGCTGAAATGGGAGAGAGAGAAACAACTCTGTGGACACAGCAAATTTACTCCTAATAGACTATGACAAGGACCCATTTTTTGTCCCGCGGTTTGGTTTTGAGTGTGTGAGTGTGTAGACAGTCCAGGAAAAAGATCATTGTCTTGTGATGAAAGATGGAGTCTGTGTGAGTGTGTGTGTGTGAGAGAGAGAGAGGGAGAGATGGCCTAATGGTTAACCTCGGTCAAGTTTCCAAATATGATATGAAGGTTTTCAGCAGCTCCTTTCTCTCATGATACGAGGGGATTCTCTCTAAACTTCGTAGAGTTTCTGTGTTTTCCTAGTTCAGTCAGCTCTGCCTCACAGCATTGCCTTCCTTTTCTCTTTCTTTCACTCCCTTTTTTGTTCCCTTTTTGCCCACTTAAAGAGCAGAGTAATAAAGTATAAGAATTTTAATCAGGCTTTTAAACAGTCCTCTCTTATTTGCCCTCCAAGGAAGGTTTTAACCCCCCCCCTCCATCTTTCTTCCTGCCCTCGACCCTACACCTCCCTCCGCTTGTTGAATGCGCTCATGCATGATGGTCTGAACTTGATAGACGCTCAGAGGGCATCAGCAAGAGAGCTGTTAGCATGTGCATGTATGCATGTGTGTGAATGATGGATAGAGTATGTGTGGTCTCCCTGATTGGGTTTCATATGTGTTTTTCATCTCTCTTTTTTAACATATTGTGTTTCTACACATATAGTATATATATCAATCTAGCTCTCAGATCTTACTCGCTTTCATCTCTAGCTCTTATTTTATTCTCATCTACGGCAAGGAATGTGTTAGTTTTATGTGAAGTCAGCACATATGCCAACAGGCCTGTGATGTGGATGCCAAAGTATGACGACTCTATTCGGGCTAACTGTCAGACGTTAGCTGTAGATGGATTTGAACGGGTAATTGGAGGGAAGTAAATAGCTGCACAGAGAGAGTGTGAAAGGGAGACAGAGACAGAAGAATGAAGGAGAGCTGCCTTAGAAAAGTTTGCTCGGTTATCCTGGGAAAGGCGGATGGAAAGAGGGATAGACGGGGAAGGGAAGGGCTGAGGGTGGGGGTGTGTGATTTCAGCACAGGGATTTTTAATGAGGGGAGATCTCTGCAGGTAACTTCCTCTTCTCCCCTCTCCCACATCTTCCCCCAGTGTGGGGGGAGAAGCCCATCTGGTTGGACTAAACAGCAGATTAGCACATTAGCACTGGAAGACGGGCATGCAGGCAGCACGAGAAAGACCCGAGCTAACATATGACATTGGCGCACATGGTGCACGACTCATTAAAAGCAGACATAAAAGTTGCACTAAATTAAAGGCAAACTCCATCCGCCTTCATTAACAGATGGTAAAAGTTTGACTCATGATTGCAGCTTTTATATATTGCACTCGAGCAAAGTAATGCAGCACACATCTGAAAAGATTGTTTTGATGATCATTTTTTGAAAATACACCCTTGAAACGGGCAACTCTGCAGCAATACAAAGTTAAATACAACCTTTTATTAATTTTTCCCTACAGCATGTTTAGTAAAATAAATATCCCAAAACAAAGAAGATGGATTGCACTTGCAGCGATGGGCATTAAAAGATTAGATTTGAATAACTTAACAGAGATGTAATTTTCCAGAAACAATGACCTAGGTAAATATACATACTATCCACTTTAGAATTATTGGCTACCAAATCACAACTGCCAGTTGTGTTCATACTGTTCTGTCAGAAGGGTAAATTAGAAAAGTTGGGTGAATTGGCCCTTTAATCTGTTTCATCTAAAATGATCCTATTGTCGGACAGAAATTCAGCAAAACCCTGCATTATGTCAAATGTCAGCATTTTTAAAACTTTTTATTTTCTAAAATATCTGCAGCCCAGTCTCCTGAAAATTTTCATCATGTTGTTAAAGTGACATGAATATGAAACCTTCCACGTCAATATTAGATTTGCAAGTGACTGACGTAATGTAACAAGCATCAAACTCAGCGTGGGGAAGAGGTGGGATTGGACATCTTGGTCAAACAAACTCTTAACTTTCACCCTGGGAATTGTGGTGTTGTGATGTCCCGCACGAAACGCTCTATTGAATATTTGCTAAATTCTCACTGCTTTCAGCAGTTTTTTCCTTGTAAACGGATTTAAGAAGGACTAAACTTGACTTCAAATGCCTTATTTCCAATACATGGTTTGGCTCGTCTCACATTTGGTACCAGTGGTCTGCAGTACTTTGACATCACCTTCCAGTATCGGCTCAGTTCGCTTAAAACCTCAACCAGTGTTATACCAAAAAAAGTACCACAAACTATCCACAACTTTTAAAGGAAAACCAAGTTCAAGTTGAGTATAGCCATGCTGTAACATGCAGTGAAAATGTGGTAAAAAAAAAAAAAAAGTACACAGCAGCCTTGTCTTCACCCTCATCCTTCTCCCCCCCCCCTTTTTCTGTCTTAATTAGCCTGCATAATGAGCTGCTAAAGAGCACACAGATTACAGTTGGTTAAACTAAAAGTATCTGAGACTTTCTTTTTTCCTCCACCCTCTCTGTTTAAAGGTCAGAGAATGATTGAAGCATGTCGCAGGTATCCAGGTTAGATTTTTTTGGCCTTGTTTTTTTTTATGATTCCCGAGAAAAGAGCTGTGAGAAACTACAAAGTTGCCAGGCATGGCTGGGAGGGGTGCTGCATGCACATTCGTGTGTGTGTGTGTGTGTGTTGTAATAAAGTGTATCCCGTTGCGAGGTGTGGAGTTAGGAGCTGCTAAAACGGCCACATCTGAGATTGCAGCTGTGTGAACACATCATCATCTGTGCTCCTGGTGATAGGCAGGCTCAGAGGAACTAGTCCCGCCCTCCATATACCTGCTACTTCATACTCCAGAATCAGGTATAGTTATAGCTGCTCTTTTTACTTTTTTAATTTACAATGGGTCAGATGACAATGTGTACAGTGAAAGCGGTTGCACATAGTAATGAATCCACAGATTATCACCTATAAATTTCTCCTCACCTCCATAGAATGTTTTATCATCTTTCAGCTGATAGTTTGGATTTTATGGTCCGCAACTTTCATTTTTTGTTTTTTTTTCCCCTTTTGATTCTAGATGCAGCAGGTAGCTGTTTTCACTGATAAAAATTCTCTTTAGTCAGCCTGTCTAGCACCTAATGACAGACAGTCAGTTATAGGGACTAGCAGGTTACCAACATGGAGCTGAGGGTTGAGACCAAAATGGAGCTTAAAGAAGAGTGAATAATAAACAGACTGACATGGCCCGTTGCCCTTAGTCCAAGCCCCTATTATACTTTGCATAGATTATGGGGCACTTTCAGGCTGAACAGGAAGCAGTGTCTGTGTGCTCCTTTTTTCATTTACCCATTGGGGAATAAAACATGTGAGAAAACCTTTTAACACCCCAAGCAGTCAGCATACTGCCAATTTGAAGAAGCAGGCAAGTGTAAAATATATTTATATATAAGCAACTTTAAAAAATGCCAAACTAAAAAAAACCCTGTATCAGTTTAAATCCCTGTATCAGTTTACACAAATGCTATATTTAGAATATTTTAACTGCTTCACCTTGCCATCAGACAACCCTTACAGACAGGACAGAACTGAAGCAATTATGTCCCTCTTTTCAAACTCACCAGATTAATTTAAATTCAACCTGAACAAACTGATTTTTTAACCATGGTAAAAAATAATCAATGGACCAGAGTTAAAAAGAATAAGAAATAAGAAAAATAATTTCTTTAACAGAGTTGCCAGCGCATCATGTTAGCATCTTGCATGCTACCACACAGCTGTGTGAAGGTGAAGCAATACTCACTCAGAAACACACATGCACTCCTCTAATGTTCACATATATAGACCAGTCTTTGTTAAGTCAGGGTACACAAGCATAGTTGTACACCAGTTTAACGACCTCATTTCGCCTGGCCAACGAGGTGTGCTATTAACAACATAACACATGCTTAATGAATACACACTCTCACAAACACACGCAGCACTCAGCTGCCTGCTGTCTCAACACACAAAATATTACCTAGTTAACACAGACACATTGAAACTCGGCTACACTTAAACACGCACAAACACAAACTCATTTAGCCTGGCCTTTATAACACACACTAATGAAAGGGAACAGACTTTATTAGCTCTCTTTAATGGCCAACACCCCACATACCTAATCACGTTCACACAGAAACACATTTTCCTGAGCAAGTCAAAACAAAGATATAGACGTTTAAACTGAGATTTGAAGCTGGGAGCAGCGTGAATAATCGCCTGTAATTCCATTTCCTGTTGGTTGAGGCGAAGGAACTCTGTGCCATCCAAGCATCCATCTGGTTTCCCTTTGAATCCCGGGACCCCTCACTGCTCCACCAGCACCAGCAGCAGCACCATTACTACCATTACACCTCAGTAATGTATCAACATGATGTATGAGCGGCTGTATTTAGACCATGAAAATCAAATTAAAAGTCAAGCAAAAGGAAAAGAAACATCCTGCATCCTTAATCCTCGGCTGGCAAATGCGAGTGCACCGGCTGCAGTTTATTAATGACAATAAGCTTGTTCAGCTGTAGTAAATGTAATACGCAGATTTAACTAATCTCCATTTCTTCTTTTCTAATTGTATTGCATTATTTGCTTAGCAGTATTCATTTCTTTTTTTCGATGCAACTGCACAGTTTCCCTTCAGGAATTGTTTTGGTTCCGTCCAATCATGTTTCAGCTTATCTCATCCTCAGGCAGAGTCAGAGGTGCTTGTAACCAGCTGTCAGCCGGGACAGCAGAGAGCCCAGAGGGAGGGAGGGAAGGAGGGAGGGAAGCAGAAAAGTGATCGAAGAGGTCATTTTAACATATGACTCAAAACACATGAATGCACAAATATAAAAGCACCATTGTTTTATCTAATTTGAAATTCAGAAATCAGAATTTAATAACACATTTAATAACCTTCTACCCGTCATTAAGCCTTGTGCAAAAAATAAGGCTGTCCTTTAATTAGATCAGTTGATAAATCAGTACAGTCTTGCTGAAACAAACTAAATTCCCATTTTTCGTTGTTAATTGAAAAGAGAACTACAAAAATAGGAGTTTTGTTTTATGAGTAACATGCGGAAAATAAAAACGGAGCTTTTTTCAGTTGATGTCATAAAATGTAATCAAAAGAGTCGTTGATTATCAAAATAGTTGTAGCTCTAGATTACACAAAAAAGATTGTATCCCCTTTGCTTTGCTTTGGTTTGTATTTGCAGTTAGAATGTATTTTAAAAAATCACTCCATGGCCTGGTTTTGGCTTTTGCACGTTTTTTCCCCCCAGATGTACTGGAATTTCTCACAGTTGCTTGGCATAAAGTTTGAATTGAAGGACCCAAACACAGCCTTCCTGTCAATATTCTTTTAGCTACCTCATACTTTTATATTTCCTTTAGATACTCATTTTTATAAACTTTAGTAGTCTGTCTGTACCCTGTCAAGTTGGGTCATCTTTATAGCTCCAACTTCTGATTTCTATTATCTATATATGTTGTCCAGTTCTCCTGTGCTTCCATTTATTGCATTTCATGCTTTTCTGGTACCAGTTTAGTTGGATTTTATAAAAGCCATAATGCCAAAAGAGAGAAGAAGCAGGGCATTGGGTTTTACTTAACAATGCTTTGAAAGACAGATTGAGTAATTTTCTGCACATTATTCACACCCTTTAAACAAAGACTCCTCACTCATGACACATCATGATTTTGGAAAACAAACTATGTGCCGAGCTTTTATGGACAGAATACATAAAACGAAGTGTGTGTGTGTGTGTGTGTGTGTGTGTGTGTGTGTGTGTGTGTGTGTGAGAGTGTGAGTGCAGGCTTTGTGTGCATGGGAATGGAGTTAACATTGCTAAGTGGTCACGGCATCACGGCGGGTAGAGCTGGCAGCGCATTTACTGTCCAAATTAAAACAGCAGAAATCACCACAACAATTGAGAACAGATTTTCACCAAGGTGCCTTAATGACATTGTCAACCCTTAAAAACACACACACAAACACATGCTCACACAACCAAAACGCAACACACTCACAACGCTAATGATGTACTAGCTTAAAGCTTTGGGGCTATCTCATCAGTGAACAGGTTGTAATTCATAACATATTCACTCTGGGGCTTTCTGAGCATGTGTGTGTGTGTATGTATGTATATATACGTGTGTGTCTAGTAGGCATCAGAAAACACACACCCGCTGTTCCAGTCTGTTTCCTCCCCATAAAAAGCAACACTTAGCACTTCATTCTCAAGCAGTTCTGACAACATTATACAGGTTAGTTTAAGAGAAGAGAGGAAAAAAAACAAAGCCAGGGAGAGGGGAACGGGGAGAAAGAATGAGGGAGGGAGGAAAAAAAAAAAACGGAAGCCTGGTCACTCAGCTGGGAATATTCAGAGAATTGTTTTTAACGAGTTAAATAAATTCTCCCACAAATGAGGTGAGGGAAAGAGAGAGGGGCAGAGCGCTAGGGAGAGAGAGAGAGAGAAAGAGGGAGGTGAAGTTGAAGTGAGTGTTTGGCGTGGTGTTGGGAATATTTTACAAGCTGCATTAATGGCCGTTCTTAAAACACTGCTATTAAGAAACGGCCATAATGTTGTATATCATGGGCGATTATGTTCACACACACAGGCTTACACAGCTAAACACTCTCATTACACACTCGCACAGACATGCACAAGCCAAAGCAATTAAATGTGTGCTGCTCCAACACCTTTTGTGTAAATAGCAGCTTCCTCCTGCCCAAACAAACTACACCTCTTCTTCTCCAACACACACAATGTGGCCATTCACACCGTCCCACTGCCGCTGATTGTGGAACCATTTCTGGGTCACAAAATGTTACATTGACATGCAGCAGCACGATGACACAAGCCAATCCAAGTCGTGTTGGTTCTGTTGTGGTTGAGTGTCGGCACACGTGGCTGTGTTCTGGCTGCAAAAGACAAAATGTGAGCTAGTTGTGGCCCATATATGGCTGCAAGAAATGGCCAGGCCTTAGGACTGCCAACTTAGCTCCAGCTAGCAGCATTCAAACCATGCTGGGTCAGTGTCAGCACCCGGAATTGGACCAGTGTGCTTTTATCCTTTAACTACTGATTTAGACGAGTTTTGGCCAAGACATGCTCGCAGCCTGGGAAATTTTGAGTACATTTTATTCTGTCATGAATAAAAGTTCTAAATAATCTAACCCTTGTGCCTCACTAGTGACATTTTTGGCTTTTTGATTGAGTTTTTCAATCATTTTGGCTGTGTTAATGCATATGGCATACATTTTGGCAAGGTTGTACGTTTTTTTCCCCTCCAAATTTTGGAAGTTCAGGCTTAGCTCCTATAATAAGTCTATAATAAACTGTATAAAAAACAGACACTCAGACAAAATGTCCCAATTGAAACCACAATTTTCATCCCATTACAAAATACTGTCATACTTTCTATTATATCAGGCTTTCAATCTAGAGCCCTGGCTTCAATATTTTGGTTATTACTATTTTATTTTCCTCCAGATTGAGCCATTTTCTCATGTTTGCCATATGGAGAAATACATGCTATTGACCTGGTTTCCACTAGAGTTATTGCTGCTGTATTATGGAGGAAAGAAATCCATGTTTTTGCTAATCACTAGCAAAAGACTGTGAAAGAAAACCAGTTCAAACTAAACTTTTTCTTTTTGTAAATATACACTGAATTCTAAATTTGATGCATACTGTTTTTATTTACATTTTACACACAGTTGTACAGAAAATTGTGTTGTAGCATTACATAAACAAACTATTTTAAAGGGTGTACATTCTGAATAGGAATAAATATTTCGAAGTAATGAACAGGACTGATGTTTTGAAAAATTAATTCAGTGAAAGTGCAAAATATTTATAAATATTACTTTTAGAGCCATTTCCTGTTTGTTTTTTTTTAACTTTTTTTGTTCATGGCAACAGTGGCATTATATAATCAAACCGGCATTTGAAGAATTGAAATACTGAAAAGGTTTAACTCAGTGAAAGTGGAACATAATATTTATATACAACATTATGGCAATTATCTGATGCAGATATTTTATCTACGAAGGGCATCAGAGCAACTTTTTTTAAGTGAGGAAACATCCAAAACAATCTGTCAGTCTGTTATTTGCTTTCTTTCTGAGAATAAGTCCGTTATTATACAGTAACCCTACATGAAAAAATGCAGCCCTCTCAATCATTTTAATCAGGGCCAGTCTGTGAGTTAGTTACAATCTCTACAAGATTGTAGTGAAGTACACACACACACACACACACACACACCTCCCCTTTCAGTAAAGCAATGTGAAAACACCTCTCTAGTGACATACTTTGCACAGATTCAAATCAATGTAGTCCAGACATCTTAGGGGGTAACACAAGAAAAACACTTTTTCGAATGGAGACGAACTTCTCAATCTCACTAATTGACATGAAGAACATCTTGACAGTTAGAATACACTTGGCCAACAGCTGCAAGCCTCCAGAAAGTCACCATTTCTAGTTATTGTTTGCCAAGAAAATATTATAGTGTGTAACTCACCTAAAAACCATGGATTTTAGTTTAAATTAAACAACCAAAATACAATGTGTTAATTGCGAGCTTTTGTTGTTAGCCCCTTCCCAATGCTTCTATGCAAAGCTAGGCTAATTCTGTTCTGGTTCCAGCTCAGTACCAAACATCCAGTCATAGATCTTCTCATCTAATATACACAAAGTGAATATGATGTTTCCCCAAATAATTAACTGTTTAAATAACCATCCACTTACCAGCTGGTAAAATAACAGTCTACAGGATTATATTTGCTCACATGTATGCTGCCAATAGATGAAGAGGATCTTGTAACAACACATGTTGTTTGATTATTCCCTGCTCTCCATGGAAGGTCGTTAAATTTTAAAATCCCTAATACCAGCTGTCCATGGTGTAGCTGTTTGTGTATGTAGTTATAAAAGGATGGAATGAAAACAAAACAAAAACAACCACAAACAAGTAAGTGTGTATGTCCTTTCCATCTCCTTGGAGAATAATTGTTTCATTATGCTTTTAAGACTAGAAATTCAGTTTTCAATAAAGTCTCATCCCCTTTAAATTGGCCCTATACTGTAGAGCAGATTTACTGTCTGCCCAGTAAATATACTGTACCCACAGTATACTGGCCTTGGCAGAATGTGCAACACCCCGGCATTATTTCCTCCTGCAGTTTCTTCTCAAAAAGCTTTATTTAACTAGCAGAAGGATCAGTGGAAAAGGATCTGATTGTATTTCTAAGTTATAATCCATGAATCATGCGTATATGAGAACAGAGGGGTTGGAAATATTAAGACATCAGACAGTATGGAGCTGAATATTTTCTTTGTTATTCTAGGCGCCAGGGCTTGCTCCTGGAGGAAGTGGCGGGCATTGTGGTCAGTAGCTGAGTACAGTATGGAATAGACCCAGTGTGTGTGTGTGTGTGTGTGTGTGTGTGTGTGTGTCCTGAGTGGTGATCGGAGGTGTGGCTGTCAGGCTTCTTTCTCTCTGCCGTCTCGCTCCTCCTCTCCTTCCTTCCTTCACTTTCTGCAGTGCTGCAGTCTGAAAAAGTCCAATTAAAGTAATAAAACACACATCCCATCCAGCCCCAAAACACACACACACACACACACACACACACACACACACACACACACACACACACTCTCACACATACATTTCCCCTGCAAACACAAACATCCAACACACACGTTTATGCACACAGGTAAGCACACATGCACAAAAAAACATACACACCCTCAGTTCCTCCCCCCCGTCTTCCCGCCTCCCCTGGTTAAATATCCTGGTTATTAAACAGAAATGTGCTGCAGATTTCTGAGGCTCTGTGTGCGACACATCTGGCCTGGGCCTTCAGGAAACGACTGGTTCACTTCACTCTTGTCATCACCTTCCAACACGTTTCTTTCACATTTCAATTTGGGAGCGGCACAGCGGGCTGCACCAGCACACACACACTCACCGCACATCTGCACATACACATGAATGGACTCACTCACATGCGCGTGCACAACCACACATGGACGCACATCTGCACACATGCACTCAGACACACACGGTCCACATTAGCGGCAGTGGGAGTGCACTTTTGGTGTTACAGCGCTCTGTTTTCAGCCTCTCAGCTCGAAGGGGTGGGCTCTTTTTCATCCCTTTCTTTCAGTATTTTTCTCAAACCTCTCTCTCTTTCTCTCTCTGTCTCTTTCTGTCTCTCTCTCTCTAACCAGTGTTTTGTTGACAGTAGAAAACCTCTAAACCACCCGTGACACAAACTCTCATTTCAGGCTCGGTCAGGATTGTGTGGGATTAGAAGAGTGTGATGGACTGAAGCTCTGGGAAAGACATTTTTATGGATATGTATTGTGTGTGTGTGTGTGTGTGTGTGTGTGTGTGTGTGTGTGTAATCTGCAATACTCTACTTTCAGGCAGCACAAAATGAACAGCCAGTGAAAGAAAAAACAAAAACTCAACTTTTTGTCAATATCTCCAAACCAATGGTCTTAGTTAGACAAAATGGACAGATTTAGTCATTGCATTCAGGTTAACCGTCTTTGTATTGGTGTGGGACTTGGCAGATTTTAGCCATCTGAGAAGGAGTTTATTTAAGTTACTTACAAATTAAAAATTATTTTTTGCTAATATTCTTTTGTGACAATATCTTTAAATGGAACAATTCTCGTTATTTAGCTTTTATTTGTTTTATTAAATAGTATTCTCAATTATATTTCTGACAGTGTGGACAATGCTTTGAAGAATCATTTATCAACCGTAATCAACAGTAAAGGTATAATATTTTCACATCAAAATAACTAAAAATGACAAATTTGTTTCCATTCTCCCAAATGTTTCCAACAATTTTCAAACCCAGAAAATCTGTAATTTGTAAAGAAGGACATGCTCCGTGTCTTTTGTCGCCTTTCATTATCCACTTTGTGCATGCGTCATCATTGTGGTTGTCTGCTCGAAGCTGTCATGAATCGACCTTTTAAAATCAATTTTTGAGATCTTGGTTGTTTGTAAGTAGAGAGGATTTTAGTCATCAGATGACTGGATCTTAAGTTAGCAGAGAAACAAGCTGAGCAAATGTTAATGGCAGTTTGGCTACACTGACGTGCGGAACAGCATCAAGGAAACACGCTTTTTTAATCATGAAACTGCTTTATTCAGGGTTTTTACTAGCTTAAATCAGCCGGTCAGTTTGTTTTGGAGAGAAGGAGGCCCCTGCAGATAATTCTGCTCTTAAGTAAAATCTTCTTGAACATCTGGATCTTAATTTATCAGAGAAACATAGCAGCAACTCGACCAGCAGCCCTTCCATCAACAAGCCAAACTACATGGGAGAAACTGATTTTTTACATTAAACTGCATTGTTCCGTATTTCTAGTTTAAATCACAGTATGTTTGCTTTGGAGAGGAGGAGACCTCTGTGCCTAATTCGTCTCTCTGTAAAAACCTCCTCAATGCAAAACACTGAAGGAATGTTACTTATTTGATGGAGACACTCCAAATTACATATTGTACGTTTAAATTAACAAATATCATGTGAAAACAACAAGTGACACATTCGTAAGCCGATTTACAGCCTTGTTACAACTGTTAAAAAATATCCGTTGTTTAGCTCTACTTTTCTATCTTTATTCTATCTCAACAGCTCTTTTGCATTTCAAATGTCAGAAAAGTGATGCTGCAGTCAAGTTTATCTGATACATCACCACTGAAATATCTCCAAGCTGTGTCTAGACGTGAGTTAAGAATTTAAGACGGCTTTAAATCAAAGCATGCTATTAGTGTTATTTAATTTTTTTTGCCCTTTCTTTATTTCAGTTTTCTTTGGCACATGGTGTTTTCACAAAACACACTTCCCCTAACTGTTTAGAGAGGTAATCCAGCACCATTTCTGCCTGAAGCAACCCGATCTCATTGAAATGTTTCTGCGGGCAGCAGTGGTTTGGTCTGTATTCTGCTCTGTCAGTATATGATGTGGAAGACATGCAGCTTAAAGTCTTAGAGAGCAGCGCGTTGTTTGGGTGTTTAGAAACCAAGGAGAACCATTTCCAATCAGCATCACCGAAGCACAGACCACAGAACATGAGAGGTTTGAACCACAGCAACATGCAGGCGCTGACTGATGACACGCTAAGCATGTTGCGCTGCTCTGACTGATGATGGCACGGTGAAGGGATGGCGGGTGTCACTGACAGATGATGACACGTCAAGGAGGCTGCGGCTACGGATGAAGTCATCAGAGGTTGACAGCATCTGCCCCCCCTCTTCTAATGACACAACTAGATGAGTGATGATGTCGGGGCAGACAGTGACATCATCACAACAAGGTCCAATCCTGGAAAGAAAAATCAGCCTCGACCTTTTTTATTATCACTTAATTAAAAGCACATGAAACGCACCCTTTTCCCCCACTCTGACCTTTGTCAATGTTCTCTGTCATTATCAGTTGTTTTCTCCAACCAGTCCATCTATATATGCTCTCCTGCTGTTACACAACATCAGCCTGTGCTGTTTACTCCACTGCAGGAGTTGTGTTGTGATGGAGTGACTCACTTTCCCTCAAGCGCAAAAGTTGACTTGAGTTGATTATTTCCTACATTTCTCCAAATCCCTTTTGACAACAACAACCCTTACACAATGAGTGTTAACGTGTTACACACTTGTTTCACTCAGCTGTGGGTTACATATGCAGGTGGTGAGAGTGAAGTCTTGTAAAGCAGGAGAGGAACACTTGACAGTTTGTAGAGCAGTGCGTTCTGGTCTGTTGAGACAAAAGCAAGTACATTTTTTGCATGATTTCCTTGAAGTTAAACAGTCACGAAAGAAGCCTTTGTGATGGGAGAGTGATACCAAACTTTTTATTTTCTGTATAACTGGAGAAATGTGTTGATCAAAGACACAGAAAAGAAAGAACAATGACTTCCTTTTTAATATTCTGCTTAGAAATTCTTGCCTTTAGTTGAGCTGTTGGATTTCAGAGCGGTGTCCGTGCATCAGTCCATTACGTCCACTGGAGGGCAGACAGGGACAGCAGAGGTGGACACCCTCATACTGCTGTCTGTCTGGGATGAACAGTGTCCTACTGTAACACTGTCTATGCAGCATATCACAAGATATCAAAAAACCTCCCCACATGGACTTTGTTTTGCAACAAATGCATATCTACTTTGACTCAGAATAATATCATTCAGAATCAGGTCAACATGAAAATTATTTATAGAAATTGGCCAAATGATCCGGTTAGTGTTTGTGGCTTTTCACTAACGGGACTTCAGATTATCCACAAATTATTGAAGGGTGACTCTCTTTTCCAACATCTTGTTGATTACAAAATTTTAAAAAAAGAACAACAGAACACCAACAAATACATTTACTAAAAGATGATAAGAGAGAATACCATTTAAAAAAAAGCCATTATCATACCAACCATAACTTTGTGATAAGGGTAAATAATTTGATAGTTGAATTGTAGTAAAAATATAATATAGTTATGTAAAATGCTCTGATTTTTTACAATTATCATTATTATTGTTATTTTAATAGATTAAATACAATAATTAAAATGTCAAAATAAAATACAGTTATGTAAAAACAGTCATGTCGGTGGAAAAAAGTCAGTAATTCATGCATACAATCATTCATTTAGTGAATGAATGGCTTGTAATAATCTAATTTAAAAAAATAAACAACAGAACACCAACAAATACATTTACTAAAAGATAATAAGAGAGAATACCATTTAAAATAAAAGCCATTATCATACCAACCATAACTTTGTGATAAGGGTAAATAATTTGATGGTTGAATTGTAGTAAAAATATAATATAGTTATGTAAAATGCTCTGAATTTTTACAATTATCATTATTATTGTTATTTTAATAGATTAAATACAATAATTAAAATGTCAAAATAAAATACAGTTATGTACAAACAGTCATGTCGGTGGAAAAAAGTCAGTAATTCATACATATAATCATTCATTTAGTGAATGAATGGCTTGTAATCATTTAATTAACTGAATGTGTATATCGTAAATCTAACTCTTTAGAACTTGCTCTCGCCATGAATATCTTTTATGTATCTCCTTTCTCTAATGACATAAGGAATAATGCACTAAACAACAACAGATTGTACTGATTGCCCACTTAATATTTTGATTGAGCGTGTGTATATTAATAATGCACAAAATCTTTAATTTTTGCTTCCAAATTACAGTAAAGCAATTTTCCTTTAATACATTCCAGGATGATGCCACTTTACTTCCTGGTTCCCAGACAGCATGTTGTTATGGCAGCAGAGCCTGACCTGTAAACATAATGCAGGTTTCATGTCTTCACTTATACTAAATCAGTCTGTATTCGGTTCCATGGTGGTCTGCACTGCTCGACCTTTAGCAAGACTACTTTGATCCTGCATTCTTTTCCTTTTGTTTTTTCACTGTTTGGGATATGTCAATGATTAGTTACTAACAGCACTGATTTTGATACATTGCATCAAACACAGCTTCATAATATAGCAGCATTAGTGAAAACAAGGAAAACGGCATGTTTTTGCCCCATACTGCAGACATGAGAAAAATGGCTTGGTCTGGTGGAAAACAGTAAAAACTACAATGTTGAAGCCAGGGCTCTCGATCGAAACCCTGATATAATAGAATGCATGATTTTATGCTGCAGTGGCCATGGGATCAAAAATTGTGGTTTAAATGGGGACATTTTTGTCCCTACACTGCTTATTATAGACTTATTATAGGAGTTGAGGTTGAACTTTCAAAATAAAAAAAAATAAAAAAACCCAAAATCTATGCCATATGCATTAACATTGCCAAAATGACCAGGGGTAAAAAATTAAAATGCCTAAAACATTGTTATATTAATGTTTTAAAATTCTGCATTTGCATTTTTCTGACAACAAAGCTCAAAGGTCTAGAGTAGAACATTTGAAGAAGGGGAAAGAAAAAGCCAGAAAGTCAGAGCTGCTCATTCACTGAGACCGTGAAGAGTTATAACTCTCATTAAACACTCTAACAGGCTACAAAGTAGGACTGTGAAGTACATCATGCTGTGGCACCAAAAAGATCTTATTTGGACATTTAGCTTCTTGCTCCTTTTTTGTATAAAAGCAAAAAAAAAGGGGTAGATGGAGAAATGAAAGAAACAGAGCAGAAGACAGAGAGAGTGAGAGAGATGGTGAGAGGGTGGGGGTCGACTGTGTCTGTTCTAGTGTGGTTTTGGGGAGTTATTTGGTGTTAAAATATGCCTTAATGGTTGCTGGGGATCCATTTATTACAGGCAGGAAGCAGAAGGGGGTTTCTCTTCTCATTTAATGTGACCGCCGAGAAGGTCGCCAATTCCTACAGGCAAGCCAGCATTCCTCCCCGCCAACACAACACACACACATGCACACATAATTATACTGCTACACATGTAAATGATGCTTATGTATGCATGCATGTGTAGATGCAAAGACACATAAGCAGTGCTTTTAGAAACTGCTTACAAATATGTGTATGCATAAAAACACAAATAGACTGTGGTCTCTGGCAGTGAGAATGACCTTTTCTGAACCATGAATACACACACATTGACACACACACACACGCAGAAAAGCCTCTGCAAAACATTTAAGCATGGCGGTGCCGAGGTTATATAAAAAGCCTCCTGAGGTCTTATTAATTCACATTTGTTTTTCAGTTGTGAAGTTCGGTTTCTCTCCTTCTCACTCATCCTGCCTCACTTTTTAGTTGTTCACTCACTTCCTGTCCCCTCATCTGTCACTTTGTCGGGCACGGACGCGGCACACACCGCTTCCTCTCTCCGTCACACTTTCTTCCTTTTTTCCTTTCTTTCCTCCTCTGTGTCTGTCCAATACAGAGCCAGAGCCAGCTTGACACCCTTTCCCCGGCATTAGGGAGGGTGTGTTAACACCTCCTCCCACACACACACGCCGGGGCCTTAAGATCCGTTTATGAAGTGTAGGGCTCCTGGCATATGAGCGCACGTACACACACACACGAAGAAGAAAGAGATTAAGATGTGAGATTTGATTTGTGTAGGAAAATGACTGATTCTCTTAGAAGGGTTTGGTTGAATGTTTTCACAGCATTTTGGATGTGAAACCACTAATGGTGGGCTGCTCTTGTGTTTTGCGGCTCATTTCAGAATATTCTGGAAAAACGGTTGATATCGGCATTCAGTAAGGGTGTGTTTTATATTTATGTGTCTTTTTTACTCGTTAGACAGTTTGGACCTGAGGTGGTCAGTGTTGCAGATTGTATCTCATAAAGAGTTTTTAAAATGTTGGCATGGTCACCTTTAGGGGGGAAAGTGGTCGACAAAGTGTTTTGATTGGGAATTTAACGGCGCCTGAGTGCGCACAAAAGAGAAGAAAACTGTCATGGCTGCTGCAACTGTGTGTGCGCTCTGAATGCCAAATCAAATTATACAGTATCAACATGTTTAAAACAAAATAGGGTAACTCTAGAAGCTACACTTGGCTACTACAGTCACTCAGTTAAAGGTTGTGTAAGGTTTTTGTGTGTGTGTTTGAGTGTGTGTGAGTGTATTGGGTTACACGGCGGATATAAGGCTCTATTCCTCCTTTCATCAGCTGAGTGAGGAAGAATCGAGCGGCAACACACTGCAATCTGACCCTGACGTGTGCACGCACACGCACTTTAATACACACAGTAGCAGAAAAGCAGACATACTTCAATGCTGGCCATCAGTCATCAGCACAAAACCTCACTGCTGCTTTCCATTGATCACCACTGTCATAATAAAACATGCCTCTGTGGCTCTGATCCCTCTCTTTAGTATTATATCATATCAGCAATATAACGTGAAAACCTCCAGTTTGGTTTTTACTTGAAATAATCATTTAAACCCACCTTTTTATGTGAAACCATGGAGACCGTGACAGGCTTTGAAGTAGAATTCATGATAATAAGTCAGCAGATATCTGCCCTGCTGAGGAGATACTATGAAAAAAAAACACCACCAGCATCAAGGGTGCTGATCTGTTGTTGACCCCGACCTCTGACCTCTCTGGGACAAACAAAAGATAATTACCTTGCCAAGGTCAACAATGAAGGTAGTACTTGTAAAAGCAGTATGGATAGAGACATTTCTTGCATAATTAATTAGCTTGCTGCCATATAAACCAATGGAACTTATTCAAAACTAATATGCAATGAAAATATAAACAATTGTACGAGTATATAAGAAAAAGACTTTTACTTAAATTAAATTACAGCTTTAAAGAAACAGTTCTACATTTAAGGAAATATGTTTTTTATGTCTGGACAGCAAATTTGAAGTTACAAGAAGTTATTAAGTTAGTAAGACAGTTATCAGTATTACAGTCAGTATGACGACTGGAAACAAATTGAAGCAGCTGCCGTAGCCTAGTGCTATGCCACTGTCCCGACGATCCATTACTGTGAAACCCTAATTGTCAGAAAATAATTCCCATTTGAGCGACAGCCCATTTGTCTGACAGCCTGTGATCCTGAAAATATATGTCCATTGCTCTAATGGCCCATTGCCCCAAAAATACACATCAAAACCCTCTAACTTTATGAAAGGGAAGCACATGGCTAATTATTAAGCACAGTGATATCAGAGACCTCATTCTCGTTGTCAAAGTGTGTTCCCTGTCTATGTGGTAAAACTGACCCTAACCAGAAGAAAACCGTATCCTTAATCCCAACCTGTCATCTTTTAGGATGCTTAACCTGACCCAACCATTTTTATCTACTACGCCTAACAATGCCCAAAGTCCTAAGCCCAACCACGGTAAAGACCATTCTCACGGGACAGAAACGCACGGGAAGAAACGCATATAAACGTTGAAACTGACGTCAACACAGCGGTGTGAAACATTAGGACGCAGGCATTGTAGGCCATGAATCTCTCTAACTGCAGGGGGAGTGTGTCTGCTATTTTTGTAGCGATGGCCGTTTTATTTTTGGGATAACAGGCTGTTGGACAAATGGGCTTTTGGTCCAATGAGACATATTTTCAGACTATGGGGATTTAGAAAGGTGGGCTATTGGATCCCTGAAAATGTAAAGAAAATCTACCTAGCACCAAAGTTATGGTTTTAAGTGTTTTGTTACCTTTGGACAGAGCCAGGCTCACTGCTTCTCCGTGTTTCCAGTCTTTGTGCTAAGCTGCTCGTTGTAGCTTCATATTTAGTGTACAGTCATAAGAATAGAGTCAATATTCTTATCTAACCCTTGGCAAGAAAGCAAAATGATCTGATCTGCAACAGGTTATCAGGTTTGCTAACTCCTGACTCCAATTAGCACTTGTTGGAGTCATCCCACCAGCACTATGAATGTTTAATGAATAAAGACATTAATTATTATAATTATTTGTGGGGTATTGGGTTAGGCACATTGTGTTTGTCTATACTTGGGACTAAGATGCAGATCAGATCACATTTTATGCCAAATTAATGCAGAAAACTAGGTTATTTCAAGGCGTTCACTTACTTTTTCTTGCCACTGTACATGAAGATTGCAAGATTGAAATAGCTTGGTCTCAAGCACAAGAAGGAAATAAAATTCCCTCTTCGGGTGATGGACACTTCTCCCTCTCCCCTGTCATTCTCATACATGAGAGTGTGTCATAACAACCCTGATCTGTGCTCACACTGAAGTTGATGATTGTGTCAGTGAGAATCTAAAATTGACAGAATTTAAAAAAAGATTTCAAATGAGAACCCAAGGAAGTAAAGTAAGAGTTTGAATAGTTACTGTCTAACTGTGAGTATCTGTGTGCACTTTAGTGTTTGCAAAGGAGGGGGGGTAATTACGGTGTAGAATGTCCTCCTCATCACTGGAGCTGACCTAAGAACACAACAGTTAATCATCCACTAACCGGCAGAGAGAGACGGAGTGAGAGAAGGAGAGGGAAGCCAGTGTTGCATGATACACAGTTGGATTGAAATAGAGGCACTTTGAGACACCTGCTAAAAGGTAAAATAACAGAAGAGGAAAAGAGGAGTCTTCCATCAGACAGTCTGGACTAAAGGATATACTTACCTGAGAGTGGAACGAAAAAAAAAAAAAATCTGCAGCCGGAGACACGCACCTGCTGCTGAAGAAGGATTTTTTTAGCAGCCTTTCCTTCCTCAAACAACCAGCGTGTGTGTTTGTGTGTGTTAGTATGTGTGTTTTATGTGGACTTTCCTGTTTTTGGATTTGATTGTGGTTGTGTGAGAGGCGGCCACATGGGGCCCTGGCCCTACCCAGTATGCCAGCTGCAGCATTGAAGCCCACTCAGGAGGACATGGTGGCAGAGGGAGGGGGCGAAGGAGAGCGCGGCACGGCCCAGTGGGAGGCCTCGGGGTCGGGCCGGGAGCGGCTCTCTCTGCCCTCTCTGAAGGTCCCCAGGGAGCTGCTGCGGAGCTTTCCCCACTCCAAACGTGTGGGGTCCTACCTGGTGGGGAAAATGATCAACAAGGGGTCGTTTGCCAAAGTGATGGAGGGGCTGCACATCGGCACGGGTGAAAAGGTCGGTGGTCTCTCCCTGAGATGAGTATAAGGGACCTACCGCAGACAGGAGGGGTGGCAAGAAAAAGATCACACACATACAAGATTATGATTACACACTTACAACTTGTAACTGATTGTTATACTCACTTATGTTAGAAGGAGGCAGTGGCCTGTTATTATTCTTGTTATGTCTACAAAACTCAGTCAGACCCATCTGTAATTACTTTATCACACAAACATGACTTACAGGGACATCACAAGAACAGAACTTGTGCTCCACAGATTTAAAGAGGTCTGAAGTAGATCTGTTTCAGCTCAATTTATCTGGCCTGTATAAAACAAACAAGTTCATTCATGCAGCACAGATGAGAACTCACATATCCTGTAAATGTGATCAAAAGCAGTTGCACTTATGTGTAACTGTACATGTTGCAAATAAATCAAGTTCAGATGTAATACATGTAGCATAACCCCAAAACTTCCTGGTTAAAAATAAATGGAATATTCTTCCCAATAGGTTAAAGGTGAACCAGGCTAATTTAACAAATGTGTGACGTTGTTTTATTTTTGATGTTGTGGTTTTGAACTACAACTATATGGATGTGCACTTATCTTGCAGTGGAGGCAGGGTGTGTGTGTTTAAGTGCATGTGTAACTTTCTTTCACCGGTCACTGAGTCCCTGACCCCAGCTCATATGTACCTGACCTGGTTGCTATAGTAACAGCTAAACTCATCTCCGGGGGTGTTTGCTCCTCTTAACCCTTGTTACCCTCTGCAGGGACAACCTGTGGAGGTTAAGTCTGGAAATGCATTACACAGAAGACCATAGCAAATGGTATTTTTATTTTGAATAAAATGACTGAACACCATATATTATATACTTTTTAAATACACAATATTTATGGAATATATAATGTTAATACATTGATACATCTAGATCTTACTAACAATATACTGTCAAGTCTTTACTTAGTTACTTATCTACAAACTACAGTTATTATATGTTCAATATACTTAATACTTAGTAATTATATTGCCTGTACTATCATCATTATTTTGGGGGCAAATTGGTTGAGAACACAAATAATTTGCATGTTAGCCACCCTAGATAGAGATATCGGCCTTCTCTCTAATGGAATAGAACTAGACTTCACTTAGCTTGTGGTACTCAAAGCAAAAAATAAATTTAAAAAACTCAACAGAAATGTCTCTTTTCAGAAATCATGACCTGGCTGCTCAGGATAATTCACAGACCTTGTTGTGAGCAGTTTCATCTAGAAACTATTTTCTTTCTACCAAACTAAATCCACAAGCTGCAAGCTAACTTTTCTCCCCAGTTCCTTATACTTAACTTGTTACCTTTCGTTAAAGGTCCAGGGTTTGAAGTCATACAGGTTAAAGTTCTATTCAGATGCTACATAGCAGCTCATGACTGAATTGCTAATGGTTCCATGGTCTGTTTGAGTGGAGAAAATGTAATACGGTGGTGGTTGAGTATTAAAATCTCCAATTTTTACAACTAAATTGCCCTTGAGCAAGGCTCTGAAGCCACAACTACAATCTACCCATACTAGGACTGGGGTTCTACATATCAGAGATAAAGAGATGGTGTATGGTTCTGTTCCTGTTCACATGTGAAGAATTACCCATTTTGGAAGCATAATTGCATAACAAAAAATAATATAACTAAATATATATAACTAATAAAATATAACTTTTTACAAGTGTGCACTTATGTTTGTGTTTAGGTGGCCATTAAGGTGATTGACAAGAAAAAAGCGCGGCAGGACTCTTACGTGCTGAAGAACATGAAGAGAGAACCTCGAATTCATCAGATGGTCCGACATCCTCACATCGTGGTCCTGCTGGAGGTAGAAAATTAAACCATTCATATTAATACACCAACATTGATACAAACTATCAGAAATGCATATACAGTTTCTAAGCATTACATGTACTTAAATGTAGGCCCATTAACAATGAAGTATGTTAATAGATAGATAGATAGATGGATAGATGGATAGATGGATAGATAGATAGATAGATAGATAGATAGATAGATAGATAGATAGATAGATAGATAGATAGATATACAGATAGATATACTTTATTTATCCCAAGCTGGGAAATTACAGAAATTGTAAACCCTAATCAAAAGGTTATAATAACTTGCCACTGTGGAATAAGATTGGTTCAACTGATATGCACATGATAAGTATGTGTGTGTGTGTGTGTGTGTGTGTGTGTCAGACTCTGGAGACTGAAAACAGCTACTACATGGCCATGGAGCTCTGTGCTGGAGGAGACCTGATGGACAGGATCTGTGAGAGGAAGAGGCTGGAGGAGAGGGAGGTGCGGCGCTACACCCGTCAGATCCTTTCTGCAGTGGAACATCTGCACAAACACGGCGTAGTACACAGGTGACACCACACACACATAAACACACAATACTTTCTATGTATGTATTAGACACACTGTCTCCTTTGTGATTGATAAACTCAGTCATTATTTTCTAAATTGGATACAGAGATTACACGCTATTGTTCTTGAGACCTTACAAAATTAAAAATAATTCATAAATAATTGATACGGATACATAGACTCCAACCCATGTTCAGTCCTTTGTGACGTCAACTGACTGGAGAACTCAACAATGACACAAGAGCAGATCAAGTTTTATCCTTTGAATCAACTGCATGGAAATAATTTTTGATTGGATTGTCTTCCACACGGTAGAGCAGTTGTGCTGAAATTGTTAGTCAGTAATTCAACTTTTTTATCAGACAAGTAATTTGTGTTAATTCTGATTACTAATTAATGATTGAAGTACTTTTGTCATTTTTTGTCATTTACAGCTTCTCAAATATGAAGGCTTTCTTATGTTTTTCTATTAAATATTGTTAGTAGACCTTTTCTATTTTAGTGTTGGTTGAACTAATTATCTATTTTAAGAACACTTTGTGCTCTGGTAGCCAGTGATGCACGTTGTCATTATTTTTGGTACTTTTTAAACAAAATGAATAATTGCATGATTGAAAAATAGTAAGTAGTGAAAATGAGTGTTAGATCTGCACAGTTAGTTGAAAGTTTATTAAAATCACATCACGGATCAATGCAAAATCCAAGTCACAGGACAGAACAATGTTTGTTAAAACACACATATTTTAACAAAAAGTTGCAATATCAGTCTAAATAACTGCAGTTAGATTGTATTTTGATTTTAGATTTGTAGGCTACATGCATAATTGTCCCAACATCATTTGAATGGCTATATTAAAATGTAGAAAAAGGTCATTATTTTGGCGAAACAATGGTGACCTAGATAACTAAAAAAAACCTCATTGCATAGTTTTTACTTAATTACTTCTGGCATGCGAATGACTAAGTCCATGCTTCCTGAGCTAGTGTAGCTGTCAGCCAACAGGAACCTGTGATGCAGAACGTTTTTTTCTTACCTTGAGCTTTTCTGGCCCAGTTAGAGATTCAAATAAAACCAAGAAAGGTGTGAAGTGTAATTTTCTAAAAATATCACTGTCCACTATGGCGAGAGAGCAAAAACCTACCTTCAAATAGTAGCTGTTTAGTGCATAATGGATGTGAAGGTCAGACTTTGTAGACTCAAACACACATATACACACTTGTGAGCGCACACATGCACAAACACACAGTTAGACACATAGTAGTTTGCAGGGCATTAACAGCCTACAGAGGAGGAAACGCTGCAAGAAAGCCAATACATGGCACAGTGCAGTGTGGGAGCTGAGAGTGTTATTGTAGAGGCATTTTAGTATGTGTAGGTGTCAGAGACCCAATACTCACACACACACACACACACACACACACACACACACACACACACAACATGCACAGCGCTGGGCTTTGGTTTAAGACCTTGGCTCCTCTGAAGGTGGGAATGTGATTACCAGGCAATGACCTCATCATCCTGCGCCGGCGCCATGATTCACACATCATCACAACATCATGGACTTCCTCTCTAATGAAGTCCCTCAACGATGGCGCTCTCAAGCCTTCAATAGCACCTCTCTCTGTCTCACACACACACACACACACCCCCGTGCTCGCACACATGCACACACTCCCTCACACTCTCCACCACAGTCCCACACAGAGATGATTAAACTGGAAATAAATGGAAAATTTGCACTTAAATGCACCTCCTACCACCCACATCCAGTAGGTTTACCGCATATATTTTCTCCTTTATGACAATGTCTGCTCTCGCTCTTTCTTGCCCTTTTTCCTTCTTTCTTTCTCCGTCTGTCTTTGAACTTTATTCGCGTTGTGAGAGTGGTGTTCTCTGGATTTTTGGGACCCGCAGTGTCTGTTGGTTAGATGAAGGCAGATGAAAGGAGCATGGCTGATTCCCAGGCTATAGTTTATAGGGGATCTCTCTCTCCTAACCGCAGATTTTCATTTAGCTCGGTAGTTTTAAAGCAGGCGGTGTGGTTGCTGGGGTTGCTGGGATACTTTTAGAGGAATGAGGCAACTTTCCCAGGTGATCACACAGATATTACTGTGACAGAGAAGAATGAGTAAGTTGAGAAGAGCTTCATTTCAGCTGGAAAATTTCAGTTTGGCTTGAGTTGAAGATCACAATGGGTGCAGGTTTGTAGGAGTCCAAAACAAACAAATTATCCAAATTACCACTGACTGTTCATCCTGGGTTCTACCCAAACCCAAATTTAGCTTGGGTTTCTTTTTGTTCCTGTGGGTCCAGTCTGGTCCCATCTCATCTGATTGTCCATAAATACACAGAAAAAGCTTAAAAGGGCCAAACTCACACTGCAGGAGTTCTTAAATTGTTAAACAGTAACCTGCAAGGGAAAAAAGCAATTCCTGTAGGATTAAGGGCAGAGCTCATGGAAGTACTACAGCCTTACTGTGTGACCAAACCACTCTCTCTCTCTCTTCTTTAATTCTGCAGAGATTTAAAGATTGAGAACTTCCTGCTGGACGAACACAACAACATAAAGATTGTGGGTATGTGTTGGACAGATCAGCATGGCAGAACCTGTCTTAGCTATCTAGTGCATATGTGCATGTGCTCTTCTCTTAAAATGATGATGTTTCACACAGACTTTGGCCTGAGTAACACTCTGAAGGCTGAATCTTTGTCTCTGGAGCTCCTCAACACCCAGTGTGGAAGTCCTGCCTACGCGGCCCCTGAGCTGCTGGCTCACAGGAAGTATGGACCCAAAGTGGACGTCTGGTCCGTGTAAGTGATAAAGTCTCTATGCGTCTGTTGAGGAGGGCTGCTGTCAAATCGGGTCCATCATAGTTTAGAGGAGGTTTAAATGCAGTTTTTCTATCGTTTTATTTACTGTTTGAAACAAATGTCAAAATGCATTTCTGTGTATGCATCTTGTAAATATGTTTGTGTCTTCACATTTTGTGTGTGTGTGTTTGTGTGCAGAGGTGTGAGTATGTTTGCCATGCTGACGGGGACTCTACCTTTCACTGTGGAGCCTTTCAACATCAAACAGCTGCACCAGAAGATGGTCAATGGAGAGATCAGCAGCATCCCCAGTGACGTCAGCAAAGGTAATTCACATTTCACCTTTGTGGCTTTATAACTGAAAAAAAAAATGACTGAGGGACGATTTCACAGAGATTGGGTTGCGCCTGCTGCTAGCACCATGCATTTCGCATCGCTTGCAACTGTTATCTGCCCCGACATAAGGTCCAATTCACTAAAGATATATCACAGTGCCTGTCGCTTCATTTACCACCAGCTCTCTGAAGACGGTAAAAAGTTCACTCTAACTGCATGTGACTATTAGCACTGGTGTTTGTGAGTTGGACTTTTTTTTGCAATGAGGATCATTTGCATAGAAAGAGGCCAATTTTGCACCAAATGTATGCATATTACCTCATTTAAATATATACAAATAGAACCATAGCACTGAGACGCAATATGCTTGGCAGTGCAGTTAGAGGTGCAATTCACCCATTGCAGGTACTTTGGGAATTACACAATTTGTTTTAGCCTCATTTGCATGTTAAGTGGCTGCAAAAGCTTCATAATCCTTTTGTGAATTCGCCCCTGAGTTTTGGTATTTGCACAAATGAGATAAAAGTGAACTAGCTAGCGCGCCCCACAGTCCCTACGCTTCACTCCCCATGACTTTCTCACTAGGAGCAGAGCGTGCGTAGATCCTTTTGTTAGTGGCTGTAGCAACTCAAATTCAGCCAGTGCAAACCCCTGCAGGGGGTCTGATCCCAGACTGCCCTAACTACCTGCTGGATCAGCAAACTTGCCGGCACAGTACTCACCTAAACTGGCAGACAGCAGAACAGTTTTTTGAGTTAAAATGATAAAAGTAAAGATATAACTGTGTCCACTAAAATGATACCAAAGTACCAAAGTAAAGTTTACAGGTAACGAAAAAAATATTGCCTCTCTAATTTGCTTCCCCCGTGCTGTCTGCCATTTTCTGCTTTATGTGTTTCCTCCTCTTTTCCGCTGGTTTGCCGTCATTAATATGATTAGCTACACCATAATAAGCCGTTAAATAGAGACTCTTGTTATATGAACATTGATATTGGTGTCAGTGTATCGATAATTCATCAAAAGAGGGTTAGATACAATACATTTCCCTATCTATACTTTGTCCCACCCCTAGTGAGAAATATTATTTCAGCTTTTGCAAACACAAATGGGATCCAGTCTTCTTTCTACAGACCACAGATCTGTCAGAGGAAAAACTGTTTCACTTATTTCTTACTCCTTCCACTTGTCCCGTACCAAGTACACAGTGGCCTCAGTGTCTCTGTTTTATTTTGGTCTCTCTCTCACACATAGTCACTCCATTACACTCTGTCATGGCGCCATGTCACCACAAACAAACATAGCTCCTGTTACTGCGGGGAAAACCAGCACAGCTCTACAGCTCTGAAACTGTGACAAGATCGTATTAGTGATTATATCGCTGCCACAGACCGGCATCTCAGATCCTGCATTCAAATGTTTTTTTTCATTCAAACTCTGCTTCTTTTTCTTCTGTCACAGTAACTCTTTTCTGATTTTGGTATTCTGCTGGCTCATTCATTTGTTTTCTTGTATTTTTTTCTTGTCTGTTTTGCTGATGTCATGCTTTTTATTTTATTTTTTAAATTTTATCTTCAACACTGTGTGTTTGCACCGATTAATCTTTAAAAAAAAAAATGATTCCCCAGTTTTATAAATAGAAATCAACATAAACAGCATTTAAACTGTTACACAAACTGAGTGACCGTGACTGAGACAACTGATAGTCACAATTAAATAAAGCAGTCTTGGCTAATATATCTGTGAATGTGGCAGCCATCCTGTTCCAATCCACCTGCTCCTCCAGACTGTGGAGCTTATCAGGACTCTCCATCTGGAGTCAAACTATCAACCCCGCTTGGCTGTCACAGGACGGCTCCGTGTCACAGGCTGACCGGCTTGATTTGGTTCTCCTGGAGGGAAATCCTGCCTCTCTACGTGCTGTCGTCTCTGATACCTGTCAGTGAGGTCACAATGAGTGACATCAGCCTGGCAGTCCTGGAGTTGTTGTGTAACATTTACTCTTTTACTTTGGTCCATTTTGGCCAAGAAAAACACAAACTTAGATGTGCATGAAAAACACTGCACAGTGCCCTTTAGCCACATAAGATACTGACACAAAACTGCTCCCTAGATGCAGACCAGAGCCTTGCTGGTGTGCTGGTAAATGTGAGGGACTTCATCATTTTATACATAAGTACAAACAATTTAGCATAACCTCTATTCGGCAGTTGTTGAGGGCCAGAGGCAAAACATTTTTTTTAGGATTTACACAAAAAAACTAAAAAAATTAGAAAACAAGCGTTGCACTGCTTCATCCGTAGGGTTGGGTCTTAAAAAGTAGATCACTTGAAAGGCTTACTTTATTACCAAGGAGGTTCAGTTTTGGTTCAGTTTGCTTGTTAGTTGGTTTGTCTGTCTGTGAGCAGGATTATGTGGAAAAACTACTGGCAAGATTTCCATGAAACAAGCTGGAAGGGTGAAGCATGGGTCAATGAACAACCAATTTAATTTTCAAATCCAAATCACAAAGGGATACACAAACAATTCTTGTTAAGTTTTGTTAACTTTTTATTGTTGTGTGATAGGGCATGGCCTGTGGCAGAGGAGACACACTGCCAGGGCTCTGTCAGTAATGTGTTTTTGGCATGGAAATATAAGACCAACAAGCTCAGCAAGACATTTATGAAATATTTATAAAGTAATCCAAAGTAGCTGTAATACGTTACATGATTTAAATTAATCTAATCAAATATAGCACTCTTCTTTTGTTACATTTTTGGGCATGTAGTCAGTAACCAGTCAGTAGTTGAATACATTTTAAAAATAACCCTTCCAACACTATATTCAGGTGCGGTTGCGTTTGTGTTGTCTCTCCTGGAGCCGGACCCAGCCAAGAGACCGAGTGTCAGAGCTGCGATGGAGGAGAAATGGATCAACGAGGGATATGCCAAGAAACCACTACACACACTCAATCATAAGAACAGGTAGAAAGCGACTGTGTGCAACAACAATATTTTTTTCGTTGTGTGCACATATAATAAATGTACACACTTTTAAAAATATATTTAGCAGAATTGACCAGTTTTATGTATTGTAAAAGGGTCTATCATATTTTTTCTTATTATATATAAACCAAAAAAAAAATAGATGTATGCCCAATATATTCTTGAGAAAACCATGTAAATCTCCTGGATATATTCAGACTTGCCGTATAATGTATGTTTATGACAAAGAGACACAAAGACTGTCCTCAGGGAACGTTCTGCAGTAAACATTACAATCTGGGAAAAAGAACCAAGAGGGAAATCACTGCTGAGTTTTCTAACAAAATGAAAATTTTTGTGGTCAGTAGGGTAACAGCTTTGTGTATTATAGCATGACTAAAAGGCTTTTATCACTTTACGCAGTGTGGAAATGCAATCATGTATGGCTCCTCTTGGCAATAATAGGTTTTTGAAATCCACATGAATGAAGCAAGAACTGTTCCAGCTCTGTTCTGCTCACAGTTGAAAATCATCAAACTACAATCCTTCAGTTACTGCTCACCGCTTACCAACAAACTCTTAATGACCCCTAACATTTCTCTCTGCTGCACTCTTCACACTTTATCTTTGTAACCGTTCACCCTCTCTCTGGCCCAGGTTGTGTCCAGAAGATCTTAACTCATCTGTGCTGGCATACATGACAGAGACGCTGGGCTACTCCCTCTCTGAAATCATACACACGCTCACCATCAACCGACCGTCCGCCATCATGGCCTCCTATCACCTGCTGCTCAACAAGCTCAGCAGGAGCCAGAAGGGAACCAAGGCCAGCAAGGTTCATGCATCATTTTAAAGCACACATTCACATTCTCAGAAAACAATGGGTCAGTATAAACACAACCTTTCTTATGTTCTGCTGCAAAATTTTAACAGCTAATAATGATTGATTTTGGCAGAAGATGGAGATCAATGACTGGAGTCTTCCAAGCAAGAATACATGGAGAGAGAGGCATAACACTGACTCAAAGACTCAGCAACAGGTAATTTTGTGTGTAATTTTTTATGCACACAGATGCATTTATCATTTAGATATGTTCATAGAAATAGTAATTTATTAAAGTATACAGATTGTTATTGTCTCTAAATCCCAAAGACTAAACAGGACATCATGACACATGACAGTGTTCCAAAAGTTTGGATCGCTTCGTGTTCACTCTGATGTGTGTTTGTTTTCTTGACAATTTTGGTTTTAATTTGTTTTTTGATGCTATAAAAAGGGTTTTGTCAACTGTCATTTAGTCCATTACTCTCAGTACTTTGTCTGTGGCACTAGCCCCCAAGTCCATTTGTTCCTTATGAATTTGAAAGACTATTTCCAGCTGCGGAATAATACACATTTGGTGCAAAAGTTAGTACTTAAAGAAGCCAGAAAGTATATGTAGGATTGAAAAGTAACTACATGATCATGAAGGAATGGGCCACCCTGTGCAGCGGTGTGGCTCACTGATGTGTTTTACTGCAGAGAAACTTACAAGAATATATCCAAGTGAATGATATTTAGCGGATGAAGTGTTGTGGCTGTAGTAGAAAGAATCAGGCAACTTTCTATTTGAGGTTATATGAGATGAATATGGGATGTCTTAACCCTTGTCTTTGTGTTAAAAGTCCTCGGCCCCCTGACAACTAATCGTTGCTTGTTTTTAGAATGAACTGACCAATGAAAAAAGCTCAAAGCAGTCCAGCAGACCACTGAGAGCCCAGCAGACAACTGAATGTCAGAGCAGCAGGAAGAGGCCTGAGGATCTGCACAGAAAGGACCACAGAGAAGACGCAGAGAACCGTCCACCGTCCCCATCTCTACCACAGCTTCCTCACTCTGCCTCCCCTTCAGCCCCCCCTCGCCTTCCCTCCCCGTGCCCCGCCCCTCTGTCTGCGGAGGATGGAGCCACAGATGAGGAGATCGCCATCACCTTGGACACCAGAGAGACACTGTTTCCTGAAGGTAAGGATTTATATTCTGTACAGAAACAAAAGCTGCACAGAGTTTGGGACATATTGGACTGTACTTGTATGTTTGTGTGTTTCAGTGTCTGTGTTTGGAGACAGAGAACTCGTCCATCTATCTCCTCCTAAAAGCTCCGCGTCTCAACTCTGTGACTCCGCCCCTTGCCAAGTCCCCTTACCCGCTGAGCCAATCAGAGACAGCAGCACGTCGAGGCTGATCCGACACACACACCTGCTCAGGACGACACAATCAGACGGGGCGGCAGACCCTGGATCAGACTGCTTCCATGACACCCGTCACCAGGACGACCACTCTCATCACCTGAGCATCAACGAGCGTTTGGAGAAGCTGCAGACGTTTTATTCCTCAGAGAAGAACGGCATCTCTCCCAGAATGCTCCTGGAGGCCGACGCACACATCACCCACCCCTCCGACAGAGACCACCTAGGAGCCATGGAGAGGACACAGACGTCACCCTCTGCCCCACTGCCTCGCCTTCGCAACGTGGGGCTAAAAGACGGAAGAGGCAGGAAGATGACATGGGTGGGGTTGACCCGACCTGGGCCCCCAGGACTCCTGGTCAACGGGTCTAAACCCCCTGCCTTCCCCTCGCAGAGACAACATACTTTGGTCATTAAGAGCCTCAGGCAGGAGAGGGGCAAGAGAAAAGATCTGTCGGCAGCGGGAGGGGGAAGCGGGGAGAGGGGGACAGCAGGAGGAGGGCTGAACGGGACAAAGAGGAACTCAGTTCAGTTACGTTCATCTCTCCAGCGTCGGGTGGCAGACCTGAATCTGCCGCTGCTTCCTGCAGCCCTGCAGGGGAAGACAGATAGGAAGAACCAGCTACACAGCATGGACTACTGATAGACAGATGATAGTGATAGTGATAGTGGCCAGGAAAAAGTGCAACAACAAGAGAAGATAGACCTGAGGTTAGTGACACGTTTAGAAAGATTAGCAGTTAAGAAATACTGGTCGGTGTTGAAATGGGGCAAGATTAAAGGGGTAGTTCAGATTTTTTGAAGTAGGGTTGTATGAGGTACCTATACCTATACCTGTAGTAGATGACGATTGGCATGTCCCCAGTTAGGAGAAGTGAGAGGACCTGTTCGGTGTACACAGTGTACTGCTGTGAACGGGAGCAGCAGCAAAATGTATTTGAGCCACCTGAAAAGACTGAAGGCGTTCTATGCTCTCTCCAAAGATACCAGACCCCACTGACACTTATTTTACCTTCCAATCCTCACTACAAAAGATCTGACTAATAACTATCAAACTATCCCTTTCAGTTGAATAGAAGAGAAGTAGAATAAGAGATGGATGGTATGAAATACTGAGTAAAGACAGGGCGGCAGTTTAGAACTGTGCATATCTATATTGAGGAATAGGTGTAAAAGGCAGCTACAAAAAATGCTAAAGCTATTATTCTCTACTGATGCATATTCATGCATTGCTTACTAACAGGACTTCCAAGCTAACAGCAAACAGTACACATTGTTTAAATGCTACAGTGCCAAAAATTCTAATTTTCAGCTCATTCATTTTAATTCAGCCTTTGGAAGCAAAGTTTTGGTCTAACTATTGTTAAATATCATCTCTGGAATTACAATCTCCACCCATCACAATGTGAAGTGCAGAATGCACACAGACGTATGTTCTATTTGTATTCATTGTTCTTAAATACATTTTTGTACCAACACTAAAAGTCAGTAAAAACAGCTCTCAACCCTGCGTCAACTTCTTGTTGTGCATCTTCATATAAGTTTAAAGTTGTTGCTCAATTAAGAATATATTAAGGCAACCATGTTACATGTTTTGACATGTTAACTTACCCTTACTACAGCTGTGATATCTCCACTTTAACAAACTAATTTTCTGCCTACAGAAAGGTGACCAAATGGCTGCTCTGCTGAAGGCAGCCTTGGGCTTGAAGACCTTCCTGTAAAGTAATGTCACTACATCTGCAGCCGCATTTGACTGCAAGCTATTAATTTTACATGGCAACACATTATGAAATCGCCTCAAATGTAATTTTATTTCATTTATTTATTCTATGCACAGTAGGCATCTCATGTTTTAGTAAAAAATACCAAAATGCATTTCCTTTGTTACTCTGCTATCCTTCCTCTACATCTGGGGCGGAGGGGCTGTTAGTCTGCATGACTGATACTTTATCTGAGGTTTGTTCAAGTTAGAATCTCTGGCCCCGACCATGGCTCTGAAATATCAGTAGCTTAACTGTGCTGTGTTTGATTAATGCATGTCGCTGTCCTTGGTGCTGAAGTAGAAGGTGGATTGTAATTATGACATTTTCTGAGTCTGGGGACGGAAGTATTAAAAAGGAGTAATTAATAGGTCAGTTTGCTAGTCGCAGGTAATCCAAATTAATCTGATTATCAAATTGCCTACTGACTACACACATTGATCAACATTAAATGTGCCAGTTTGTCTGCTAGCTAATATTTAACTACAGTAATTTGTCAATATGTTCCTTAACCAATGACAAAACCAAATAACATTATAAATGGAGAGTGACTGTGTTGTACTGGAATGACAAATAATAATTTCTCCAATGTGACGTCAGAAAGTCTCAAGATAACTACAGCTTGGTAGCAAGCAAACAGTATGATGTATCATCTGCTAAATGTCAGTGTTCATTTAAAATCATTTTACTTAAGCATTAGCTTCCATATTGATAATAGCGTTAGCATTGGCAGGATGCAATGCATCAACACTTTGATTCAGAGTTGTTTGGAACTGGTTGGTTCTTTACTTGACTGATAACTAATCAGGATCGTGTTGGTGCTACCACAACTATTTGTTTGGTAAACTGATGACTCTTCTCATCTTACAATGTGTGTGTTTTGTGGTATCGACAAGGACCAAAATGGCTACACTCAAATCATGACAATTACCTAAACTTGCAAACAGTTTTCACTCTTTTGAATAATAGTTTAACATTTTTTTTACATTTACATTTTTTAATGAACCCACCAACAACTACACCGCAGTCCTTCCACTGTAAAGCTCATTTATACCACAAAATTCAAACTAAAACAACCTTTCCTCCAAATCAGTGACAAGCATCTTCTCTCTCATACACCCTCTGTCTCTGCACTCTTCTTTCACTGTCTCTGGGTCATTAATATTCAGGTGTGCTACAAAGATGTGGAGGAATCTGGTTGCTGCTTTGCGGCGCTCTTCGTGGCTGCTAAATAATTGAGGGGCTGTTACCTGATACTCTGTTGGTGTGTGAGTGTGTGTGTGTGTGTGTTGGAGTAGAGCGCATGTTTTGCGAGTGCCCAATGAGGACAGATTGAACCCACTGAGGTGGATACATCCCCCACTCCAGTTACCTCTCTGGCTACTTAACAGTGATATGAACCAGTAAGCTCTGATACTGTATCAGACAAACACATTGACACTGCACAATGGCAATACACTAAACAAGAACAGCTTGTTAACGGTCAACTTGCCAAATACAAGAGCTCTAGTTCTTAAAATAGTAATCCAGAAAGCAAATCATGTAATTTCAGTGTAAGCCTGTGGTATAAACTCTTTAAACAAATATTAGCACTCATGCAGGGGCCAAAACCAAAAAATAATAGACCTTTTTTAGATGTTTGCTGCTCAGCATCCACTACTGCCCCCACTAAGCTCTATTGGACTGAATCAGAATAGTACATGTGCATTAGAATTGGACAAACAAGGTATGGAAAAGTGATTAATAATGCATGTTTGGCATAAAGATGTATCCATGGCTACTGGAACATTGGGTTTACCTGCATGCTATAGTGAACATTGTTATGTCAGAAGAGCGTGAGCCAATAGCAGTAATGTCAAGGAGCGACAGCAGGTTACCATGACGCATTTGCTTTTGTGCTCTTCTCACTCAGAACAAGCAAAGTGAAGGTCAATCCATAGTTTACCAGTCAGTATTTGAAATTGTTATCTGCTTGGTCATTCATCTGTCTTGCAATAGTATGCAGCAATACATGGAACTTTTTGAAGCTATGAGGCTGTAAATGTGTCAAATGTGTGTTTATGAGTTTGAGTTTGTGTCCTAGAGACAAAGAAAGAAGAATTCATAGAGGTAAATGATTGAATCCTACCTGTCAGACTTAAAGAAGCCTTGTGTAGGATCTATTGGTAGAAATCTGTTTTCGTTCAGAATGAGCTCTTCATCATATAGGGAGCAGGTCCTCTTCCACAGAGTCTGCCATGTTTCCAGAGTAGCCCAAAATGGACAAACTAATTTCTGGCTCTACAGATCTCCTTTTGCATTTTTACGTTTTAAGTGAAGGACACCATAGGTTCTCCTACACGCTTGGAAAGGGAGTGGTGTTTAGTTGGTTGCAGTCTGCAACCTGGTCCAAAATTGATTTTGTGAGACTAGAAAGACATTCAAAGACCTAGAAGACCCATATTTCATCTTAAGCCTAATTACCCATAACTTGATTCCTGAAGTTAAACTTGACTAGGATTTGTTCTAAACAACTCTGACACACACACTGTTGTTATATGCTGGTTTCATCCTGTTGTCATGGTCTTGTTACTTAACAAAAAAAATGGAGGCACATTCCAGTTGAGTTCATCTGTGTGTGGCTTCACAGAGGAAGAACTTCACAAGGCCTTATGGAGAATTTAAGAAGTACTGTGTTGACTTAATTAATGTAAATTAAGGAATGTAGCTATAATACTGTTTACCACAGCACACCTCTCCACCTACCTGACTTGCATTATCATCTTTAACCTACAGTACTGATGTCAGTACTGTATATGTAAACTCGGTTGTTAAGGTGGCAGAATGTAGGTGCAATTATATGACCGGTTCAGCCCCATTAGGTAAGATGGTATAACAAGCACTAGTCGTAGTCACTGGGAGTTCCTCATGCATCTGTATGTTTAATTTGGTTTGTTGGCACTCTTAAATACACAAACCTGCCTGGACATGTCTGCTGCTTCCTCTGATGTTTGACATTTGGGGAATGAGCTAGTTACTTATTAGAGAAGCTCCAGAAGAGACAGACTTTCCCAGGACTCTGAGAGTTTGTAGTGTTGAGTCCAGTCATGTATGGCAGTGCTGTTACTGCACACCACTGGATGTTGTAAGCACCCATTTATAGATTTGTTTAGAAAGAAAGTGAAGTTAATTTTTGCCTTGTGTCATTCATATGAGTTTGGCCACAGGACTCTTTCTTTGCCCTAACAACCAATCACCAATTATAAATTAGCTGTAAGCTTGCTAGCAGCAGATGCAGTGTCTGTCGAACTGAACTGCAGTTCTTTCTCTCCGTATTCCTCTCCACCCTGTATGTTTATGCAACAGAATCATAAAGTCTTTATACAAATAAATTCTTACACCAATGTAACAGCATTTCTAACTGGAGCAGAAGTTGTTGTGTCAATTTGTTTTGGAATTATTGGAAAAAAGAATAATTTGACCTGATGAGGGTGTTTGATAGAAAGTTAAAGGGTTAATCTCAGTTAATACAATTATTTCCAAGGGAGACATGTATATTATGTCTGTACAAAATGAGTCATGGCAATGTATCCAGTTTTTTTTAGTCATCACTAGAGCTATGAATCTATCATAGCTAACGAAATAAAAAATAAAAAAGGGAATAGAGATACCGATGGACACACCCAGGCTCTAGTCTGAAAGCTGAAACCTTCATTGGATGTGTGTGTATGCACACATTGTGGATGAATGTCCATCAGTGTCATCATTTCATGTACTGCTGCTTAATCCCTACGTTAATGACTGATGAGATATGCGTCCTTTGTGTTCCCTTTTTCATAGAAAGCAAGCAGGATTAAGAACTGAGACAAAAGAATAAATATTCAGCTGCCCCCAACGTCGAGTTCCAGATACATCCATCCATCCATCCATTATCCAACCGCTTATCCAACCTCAGGGTGCAGGGGCTGAAGCCGATCCTATTGGGTGAGAGGCGGGGTGCACCCTGAACAGGTCACCAGTTCATAGCAGGGCTGACTCATAGAGACAGACAACCATCCACGCTCTCATTCACTCCTATGGAGAATTTAGAGTCACCAATTAAACTTAAACTGTCTGAAGTCGAGCCTACTCTCTTACTGTGAAAAAAAAAGTGCTAACCACTACACCACCATGTAGCCCACTTCCAGATAGAATGGATATGAATATAATTCTGTTATTGTATAATAAACAAGAACTTTGTTTCCTGGGGGAAAAAACATGCCATGAAATGTAATGAGTTTGGTATAATATCATAATTTGACACCGATTTTAATTTGCTAATAATGGTACTGATGTGAAAAATGCATACTGCTGGTCACCTGGAGGCCACAGGGGTTACAGGTGCAGTGGTTATGGAATGAAATGGATGGTGTTACTCCATTAGCACTTCAATAGTCTTGGGTGTCTCTAAGAATAATCGCCGTGCCCATCACAGTGTTTGTGTGTGTGTATCAGTCTGGGCTAGCCTGTGTTCCGGCGTGTCTGGTTTCTAATGATGGTCATCCATAATTGAGTGTCACCTCGCAGGGGGAGCGGTCCAGGGTGGCGCTGTGGTTAACTAGGCTCCGGCTGCTCGCCATGACAGTGTGTGTGGACGAGTCACGGGGGTCAGCAGCTCACAAAACGTCCAGCGCCACAGAGTAGCAACATGAGCCCAACGCTGTTTAATTGATGCCACCTCTGATTAACTGTCAGCTCAGGATCAACACCAGCTAATTCACTAAAAGACCCCGACTAGAGGGACACTGTGTCACGTTAACCTCAACACATAGGAGCTACCCTTAACATTAACACATAGGAGCTACCCTTAACCTCAACACATAGGAGCTGTCCTTAACATTAACATAGGAGCTGCCCTTCACATTAACACATAGGAGCTGTCCTTAACATTAACACATAGGAGCTGCCCTTAACATTAACACATAGGAGCTGCCCTTAACATTAACACATAGGAGCTACCCTTAACCTCAACACATAGGAGCTACCCTTAACATTAACACATAGGAGCTGCCCTTAACATTAACACATAGGAGCTGCCCTTAACATTAACATAGGAGCTGCCCTTAACATTAACACTTAGGAGCTACCCTTAACATTAACACATAGGAGCTGTCACATATAGGAGCTACCCTTAACATTAACACATAGGAGCTGCCCTTAACATTAACACATAGGAGCTGTCACATATAGGAGCTACCCTTAACATTAACACATAGGAGCTGCCCTTAACATTAACACATAGGAGCTGCCCTTAACTTTAATACATAGGAGCTGCCCTTAACATCAACACATAGGAGTTGCCCTTAACATTAACACATAGAAGCTGCCCTTAACATTAACACATAGGAGCTTCCCTTAACATTAACACATAGGAGCTGCCCTTAACATTAACACATAGGAGCTGCCCTTAACATTAACACATAGGAGCTGCCCTTAACATTAACACATAGGAGCTGCCCTTAACATTAACATAGGAGCTACCCTTAACATTAACACATAGGAGCTGCCCTTAACATTAACACATAGGAGCTGCCCTTAACATTAACATAGGAGCTACCCTTAACATTAACACATAGGAGCTGCCCTTAACATTAACACATAGGAGCTGCCCTTAACATTAACATAGGAGCTACCCTTAACATTAACATAAGAGCTACCCTTAACATTAACACATAGGAGCTGCCCTTAACATTAACATAGGAGCTGCCCTTAACATCAACACATAGGAGCTACCCTTAACATTAACACATAGGAGCTTCCCTTAACATTAAGACATAGGAGCTTCCCTTAACATTAACACATAGGAGCTGCCCTTAACATTAACACATAGAAGCTGCCCTTAACATTAACATAGAAGCTGCCCTTAACATTAACACATAGGAGCTTCCCTTAACATTAACACATAGAAGCTGCCCTTAACATTAACACATAGGAGCTGCCCTTAACATTAACACTTAGACGTTGCCCTTAACCCCGACCATGATTCCATTCAAACACCTTGACATCCATTTGAGACAATGAGTTGGATCATATATATTTGATTTACTGCTCCCAGCACATTGTTTGGATGAATCATTGCTCGGTGAGAGTCATATTTCTGGATGAAAAGATCCCGTCAAGATAAGCAACCTTCCTGATCGTCTGCCAGCTGTTTTGACAGGCACAACTCGGCACATTCACGTTAACAATAGAGGGCCGATCCACGACACACAAGCCGGGCCTCCACGTTCAAACAGAACTGACTCAATCAATCTTCTCTTTTGAAGTTCTCTGGCAGTTTCTTTTAAAGATTACTTAAGGATTTAAGGGCAAGAATTTCTTTGAATTTTTTTATTCACTCTGAGTCGACACCCCCTCCCTAACTCCTTGTGTATGCTCCCTGTGGGTTTTAAGAGTTCTGAGCAAGGATGATAAAAAAACAACAACAACACAGCTTTTACTTGCGGGCGAGGAGACAATCAATTACTAATGAAGTCTGCAACAGAAAGCAGAGCCTCATGAGTCAGAGGTGTTAAGTTCGGCACACATGTTTTTCATGCTGTGAAGAAGACCATAAAAATGCCAACTGTTGTTGTACCTGGTAAACTTATTTTAGAAGGAAATGTTTTCAGTAACGGTACTGTTATCATTGTCTGCTCTTTGTCCTCAACTCTTGCAATCATCAACTGAAAATCACGTTGGCTACAACATGTGCTGATCTGCACCTCCATCTGCTGAACACTCTGTGTAGTGCAGCTAGTTTTGCTATTGAAGTTGTTGAAATGTGTATCTCACAACTGCTTTTACACTTTTCATATTCTACAAAATGCATTACCTGTAGAAAATGTGAATGAATGCTGAAACCTAAAAAGCTGACGCTAAACTGCAATGCTGGACTAAATGTGTAGTGAGATAGTAGTAAGATGGCGTAGTAAAAACAGTAGTAAAGATGGGAATGGGTCTAATTGGTGTGGAATGTCATTGAAAAGTTGAGAAATACCAATAATTTAGTATGTGTAATATGTGTGTATAATGTATCGAAAGTGTGCACAGTGTGTATAGTTTGTATGTATATTATGTATAGTATGTGTAGAATGTCTGTACTGTATGTAGTGTGTTTAGTATGTATACACTATGTAAAATGTGTGTACAATGTGAAGAATGTGTGTACAGTATGTGTAGTATGTCTGTACTGTATGTATAGTGTGTTTAGTATGTATACACTGTAATGTAAAATTTGTGTACAATATGTGTAGAATGTGTTTACAGTATGAGTAGTGTGTGTAGTACAGTATGTGTAGAATGCATGTAGTATAGTGTGTAGAATGTGTATACAGTGTGTACAGTATATGTATAGTATGTGTAGTATACATGTACAAGTATATATGTAGGCTATTGTATGTATAGTACGTGCGTACAGTGTATATGTATAGTATGTTGAAAGAAATTCAAAAAAGTGTCATAATGTAGTTCTTTCAAAAATACCTAAAGACGGCACAGAATAGTATGTTGATAATTGTAACAACAAAAGTAACAATGCAATCTCCACACCAAAGGTCCCCAAGTAGGATTAAAACCATGATCTTAATTGCAGGGAGGCTGTAGTGCTGACCACGACACCACACTAGCCTAGAATGGCATTTATAGTTTATTTGCCTCATAGTGTAGTTTGACCAAAAATTCCAAGAAACGCGATGGAATAGTACATTGATAGTGGATGTAGTATAGTATGTTGAAAAATATATCTGAAAAAAACATCATGTCAAAGTATGTCCTAAAATGAAAAAGAACGCCTTTAATATGGTTGGTATGTTGTTGTTTTTTTTACTATTTTTACACAAATTATACTACTACATATATCAACAGAGTATAATTGGGCCATTTCTAACATTTTAAAATTTGACCATTTTTGACGAAAATCGACATACTTTAGTATAACTTTTTGAGGGGGTCATTTTTGGACATCCTATAATATGGTGTTTTTAGGCTA